>NC_061509.1:197126173-197146146 GCF_022539505.1 Lolium rigidum
AGTATCCAAGAGATATATCCAAACTTTGTTGGATCAATGATGAGATAAAATATTGATGCCATTATATTTTTGTGGATTATGCTTTAGTGACTACCGCTTTTACACTGAATAGAGCATCATCATGATCCGTTGAAATGACACCATACAAGTTATGGCATGGGTATAAACCCTAATAGTCAACCAAAATCGGATGAATGTCTTTGTTGGTTATCCCATAGATTTAATTGGGAATTCTTCCCACGAGACAAAGACAAAAGTGTTTGTCAATGTTTCTTATTTCCGAGAAATTGTTTCGAGTGAAGTATTTGAGTGGGAGGACAATATAATTTGATAAGGTTTATGAACCTGAGCATAATGATCAGAGTAGCGCAACATCGGAATTGGTTTCGGAAGCGGCCACGACGATCATGGCTCTCATGACTACAAAGTGTTTTAGCCATGGAGATCGAAGTACATATTGAACCTTGTAGGTATGGTTTACTTTGTGATCAAATAAATGATTTGTGGACAAAGGATTGATTTTGAACAATGATAAACCAACTACAAAACAAAGAAGTTATGATGGGCCCGGACTCCGTTAAAATGGCCATGCGCCATGAAATCCAAGATAGATGAATACTTTATGAAAGTAAATGGATCTATGAAATTGATAGACTTGGATGAAATATCCTTGAAGAAAGCTTGACTTATCGAAAAATTGTTTACGACAAAGTTCAAAGAGTTGAATACGATAAGATTAGATCTTCCGTAGCAATGCTTATAGTCTATGTGGATTATTCTAGTAATCACTACATATTTCTTTTATGAGATATGCTAGTAGGATGGCAAAATACACTACTTAACAAAAGTATGTATACAAGATACAACCAAGAGTTTTGCTGGTCCGTGGAATACTAGATAGGTATACGAACTTCAATTGGATGAAGTAAGTATTACGGAGTTGGAATCTTCACCAGATGAAATAGTCAAAGAGTTTTTGATTTCATCAGAGACGATGAAGAGGCTTGCATTTGCAAGAAATTAAGTGGGAGCGCTAAAGACACATTTATAATACTTTATGTAGGTGACATATAGTTGGTTATAAATGATGTAATTATATACTTGATTAAAAAGGTTTCATTGAGAATTAACTTCAATGAAAGGATATGGACTGAAACAAATTTAGTGTCAAGATCTATGAAGATAGATTGAAACACATAAATAAGTTTAAGTCAAAGTACATATGATGGATATTGAAGTAGTTCAATATAGAAATATTAAGAAAATGTTCTTGTCATGTGAAGGTTTAACAAGACTTGAGTGTATCAGACACTCAATGAGTAAAAACACATGAGTGATTATAGATCACGAATAATATGTACACAATCAGATATCATGTGCTATAAAGTGTTATGAGCATATACCAGAATGATTCATATGATGATCATTGGACGACGAGTAAGAATATCCTTGAGTACTTTAGAAGAACTAAGGATATATATATATTTTTTGTATGAAGAAATGACAAACAAATCGCTGTAAGGTGTTACACCGATATTGGTTTTGTCACATATAAAATATAATTTCAATCTCAAATTAGACTAAGTGTTGTTTAAAAGGTAGCACAATGAGCTAGAAGTTGTCTATGCTAGATTTAGAAGAGTTCTAAATATTGTGACGGATTCTACAAAAGAAGGCAGAGTATGTCATTATTTTGACAATGACAAAGGATGTTAAGTCAAGAGGTTCTTTGAGAACTTGGTGTAGTTCCGACAGAGTCAGAACTTTGAAGCTATATTGTGTGTGACAATATTAGTGACATATTTCAGACAACGGAATTAAGGTTCCACCAGAAGATCAAACATATTTAATGCCAACTCATTTGGAAATGAGTGATGCGTTGAGACGCAAATGAATTACAAAATACATACGTTTACGAGCGTGTCAGATCCGATGACTAAAAACCTCTCCCGTGAGCAATACATGATAAAGCACCAGAAGGCCAAGGTGTTATATCTTTACAAATGTAAACTAGATTATTGACTCTAGTGCAAGTGGGAGACTGAAGGAGATATGCCCTAGAGGCAATAATAAAGTGGTTATTATTTATATCTTTATGTTTATGATAAATGTTTATATATCATGCTATAATTGTATTAACCGAAACATTAGTACATGTGTGATATGTAGACAACAAAGAAGTCCCTAGTATGCCTCTTAAACTAGCTTGTTGATTAATGGATGATTAGTTTCATAATCATGAACATTGGATGTTATTAATAACAAGGTTATATCATTATATGAATGATGTAATGGACACACCCAATTAAGCGTAGCATAAGATCTCGTCATTAAGTTATTTGCTATAAGCTTTTGATACATAGTTACCTAGTCCTTATGACCATGAGATCATGTAAATCACTTATACCGGAAAGGTACTTTGATTACATCAAACGCCACTGCGTAAATGGGTGGTTATAAAGGTGGGATTAAGTATCCGGAAAGTATGAGTTGAGGCATATGGATCAACGAGTGGGATTTGTCCATCCCGATGACGGATAGATATACTCTGGGCCCTCTCGGTGGAATGTCGTCTAATGTCTTGCAAGCATATGAATAAGTTCATAAGAGACCACATACCACGGTACGAGTAAAGAGTACTTGTCAGGAGACGAGGTTGAACAAGGTATAGAGTGATACCGAAGATCAAACCTCGGACAAGTAAAATATCGCGTGACAAAGGGAATTGGTATCGTATGTGAATGGTTCATTCGATCACTAAAGTCATCGTTGAATATGTGGGAGCCATTATGGATCTCTAGATCCCGCTATTGGTTATTGGTCGGAGTGAGTACTCAACCATGTCCGCATAGTTCACGAACCGTAGGGTGACACACTTAAAGTTGGATGTTGAAATGGTAGAACTTGAATATGGAATGGAGTTCGAATATTTGTTCGGAGTCCCGGATGAGATCCCGGACATCACGAGGAGTTCCGGAATGGTCCGGAGAATAAGATTCATATATAGGAAGTCATATTCCAAGTTTGGAAATGATCCGGTGCATTTATGGCAGGTTCTAGAAGGTTCTAGAAAAGTCCGGAAGAAATCACCATGGAAAGTAGAGTCCCGGAGGGACTCCACCTTGCATGACCAGCCAACCCTAAAGGGGAGGAGTCCAAGGTGGACTCCCCTAGGGTGGCCGGCCAACCCACCTCAAGGAAAGGTGGGAGTCCCACCTTGGGTAGGACTCCCTCCTTGAGTAGGTTTCCCACATATGGGAGGTTTTAGTGTTGGGGTATTATTCGAAGACTTGGACTAGAACTCTTGGTGCTTCCACCTATATAATGAGGGGCATAGGAGAGGGGGCTGACCACTTCAAGCCTCAGCCTTGGCCGCACCCCTTAGAGGGCCGGCGCCCAACCCCCTCTCTCCCCAAACCCTAGCGGTCTCTCTCCTCCACCACATCCCGCACGCTTAAGCGAAGCTCCGCCGGATTTCTCCACCACCATCGACACCACGCCGTCGTGCTGTCGAATTCAAGAGGAGCTACTACTTCCGCTGCCCGCTGGAACGGGGAGGTGGACGTCATCTTCATCAACAACCGAACGTGTGACCGAGTACGGAGGTGCTGCCCGTTCGTGGCGCCGGAAGCGATCGTGATCAAGATCTTCTACGCGCTTTTGCAAGCGGCAAGTGAACGTCTACCGCAGCAACAAGAGCCTCATCTTGTAGGCTTTGGAATCTCTTCAAGGGTGAGACTCGATACCCCCTTGTTGCTACCATCTTCTAGATTGCATCTTGGCTTGGATTGCGTGTTCGCGGTAGGAAATTTTTTGTTTTCTATGCAACGTTATCCTACAGAATTGTGGTTGTTTGCTTGTGAATGTTGTGTTGTGTGAGGATCCTTAAAACCCTAATCACCCTCTTAATCTTGTGAATCCCTTTTCTTTTAGATAAGAAATTAAATTGCCCATAAGCCCTTGAGCATGTGATCATGCTCACATGAGATCTTCTAAGATCTAGTCTTTCTCCAATTTTCCCTCCACCATATCTAATTCTTCCTTTCTCCATTTTCAAATCTGAAAACTCTCCAAGCAAGAGGACCCTTGACTCATCACCTTATGCACCAAGAATCGACTTGGAACATCTCTATGTGGCTACTCCAAAATTTTCAAAGTTTGGAAATAATTAAGTATGGCCATGCCGGCCATGACCCTTCTCTCTCTCTCTTGATCATTCCATACACACTTCCCTCACACCATCACCAATCCATGTGCTTGAGATCATGCTCACATATGGTCTTCCTAGATCCTATTTGTTGCAAATTCCACTCCCCCATATCTTTTTATTCTTTTTTTCAAATTTGATCTCTGAAAATTCTCCAAGGTAGCACACCCCTTGACCCATCATATTTATGCCCTGGTTTGTTTTGGATCACATCTTTGTGGCTTGATCCAAAAACCCAAACTTGGTGAAATGGAGGGAAAGGCCAGGCCGGCCATGAACTCCACCTCTCCACCTCTCCCATCTTTCTCTCCCTCTCATTTCCCTCCCTCACCAGCACTCACGCACGACCTGGGGAAGCCACAGCTCCACGTCTGCACCCTCCCTGGACCCACTCGACCTCCCCCTCTCTCCTTTCCTCCCCATGGTCACCACCTCGGGAACCTGCACAAAATCCAGGAGATCTCCCTCCCTCCTCCATCCTTGGCAGCACCTGGATGTCTTGCACGACCCCAGGCACTCTCTCTTCCTCTCTGACCCCGCGTGCACGCCTCCCTTCGCCCTTCCTCTTCTTACCCGCGTGGCAACCCCCAATGGCCGACGAGCGCGTCTGCCCGACACGGCCCCGTCACCCACTCCACCCCCTCACCCCGGTGCATCTAAGCTTGCCCACTGGACGCGCACGGCTCGACCGAGCCTCGGAGACATGCCCGCGGACCCCGCCCTTGACCCACCGACGCTGCACGGCGACGCCCAGCTGCCTGGTCACCTCGCCGCGCGGCTGCTGGCAGGCGCCCGACGCGTCCCTTCCTCTCTGCCTCGCAGCACGACGCGCGCGTCCCTCCAAAACCTCAGCACCGCCTCTCCGAGCTGCAGCAACACCGCCCAGCTTGACCAACCACTCGCTGCCGCCCGTTTCCTCGTCGGTGCACGGACCTGGTGCACGGTGCACCGGCCGTCGCCCTTTAAATATCGCGCCGCACCCTCCCTTCTCTCATTTCCTCGCCACAGCATCCCCAGACCACCACCACATCGTCTCCTTGGGCGGAGAGGAGCCCTGCTCCTCCCTGCCGTCGAAGCTCGCCGCGCCGCCGTGACCTTGCGGTGAAGGTTGCGTCACCGCAGAACCCTGCGCCGCTCCCTTCTCTTCCTTCCTCGACGCGCACTCTCCTGCTGCATCTGACCCACCCTTTTTCTCGCCTTAGGTCGCCCGGGGCCGCCGTTCGCCGTTCGTCGCTGTCGCCGTCGGCTCCGCCCGCAACACCGCCGGGAGCCGCTGCTGCCGGAGAAGACGCTGCTGCCTCGCCGCCCGACGCCTCCCGCCTGCCTCGACCTCGCCAAGCCTGCGCCGAGCCGTCGCCGAGCACCCTAGGTGAGCCTCCGCCGTTCCCAGTAGCTAGGAGCGCCGCCGCACGTAGATTGCGTCGCGAGCTGGACGACGTGCATGCGCCGTCGGATGAAGATCCGACGCATGCATGCGTCCAGGCCGCAGGGCCCGCGCGCCAACTTGGCCGCCAGCTCCTCCCTCCGTTCAAATCCCGCCTCCCGCGCTGCGGAGCCGCTCCTGGGCCGGATCTGGCTGAGCCCAGCGAGCCCCGGCCCAATTTCCTTTCTCTTTTTCTCCCCCTTTAACCTGCCAGTAAATCTCTGCTCAGTTTTTGAAATACCATAAATTCGTCCAGTAACCAAATGAGTTGATTCAAAATTCTAGATGCTCACAGAGGTTTTTCCTACCAGGAATAATTGCTTGCATGTACTGCTTGATGCTGTATCTGTATATATAAATCTGGTGTTAAATAGTTGCAGATTGTGTAGTTTATTTAACATGAGGAGTGTACTAGCTCTTTTTGAATGAGGTCAATTCTGTAGTAATACACATGTGAATACCTTTCATTTGGCACTGGTCCCACCTGCAAAAGCCTCCTAGATTTTGTGTACTCATTAAATTAAAATCTGACCAGAAGGCACTTCTCTGTTTTTTAATTCAAAAACTACACATGCTCTTGAAGCAAATCCAAATGCTACCAGTAGGTATACTGATAGGGTATTTCTGTACCAAAGGATTTAATTTTTAGGGTTATATATTAGGCCTGGTGGATTTATATCTGAGACAGGACACCTTATTAGTATTCTATTTTTGTAAATTCTTTTACAAATCAGAAAAATACAAATCCAGTGGGGTTAGTTCACATTTGTTCTTAGCTATCCATGGGCATGCTTTGTTTTGGTTGGAGATGCTCTGGTTAGTGCTGTTCTAAGTTTTGGAATGCTCTGGTTTCTGTCTTGATTGAATTGTTTAGGACAGTAGAAATTTTATTTGCATATGATTCTTGTGCAGGTGTGTTGTGCATGTCAATAGCTTTCTGTAGATATGCTGCATGCATTTTTGTGACTTCCAGAAACATTTAGGTCATTTAAATAGTGCATAAGTCAATTCTGGAATTGCAAAAATCATATCTTTTGTTTTAAAAATCATAAATGGGTGAAACCACTTTCAGTAGTTTGCATTTGTCAACCTCTACATACTGTGATTTTATCAAATTTTTGTGTGCATTATTCTGGAAATAGTTTGTTGATTTGTATGGCGCGTTTCTTTTATTTTTGCGACGATAGATTCGAACGCCGCCGGAGACGAAGGAGGAGGTGACTTTGGGGGATTTGAAGAGGACGACCAGGGACACTTTGCTGAGCAAGGCAAGCCACCTCTTGATGCATCTCTGATCCTATATATATCTTATGCTTGCATTATTTCAGATTTTATAAAGTGCATGTCTTTTTATTTCCATTTTGGTGGTTAGTGCCACCCGGAGTTTTATCAATCCACCCTTAGGGTGCTGCCCTCGTTGGTACCTACTGAACACCTCTCTACTAGTGATATGGTGCTTACCACCTTTTCATCATTGTCGCCATTTTTCGAAGAAGAATTTGGACTATAGGTTGGGAGCCCTGGAAAAATGGTTACGAAAATGTTTTCCTGAAAAGAAGTTTTTTTTTGAAAACCTTGGAATGGGGTAGCCCTGCCCAAGTGTGAGATTATCAAATGAAAAATGTTTATGAAAGGGAGATTTGCTGGAGGCAAGTGGAGAAAAGAAAAAAAATGTTTTTGAAAACTTTAGCGCCTAAGTACTCACCCGGACTGAAAAACAGTGCAACCACATTACCCCAAAGTGGGCACGGGGCGTAGTGTAGTAGTTTGTCTCGCCTTAGTTTGAGTCCTGCAAGTGTAGTGGCAGTCCGACCATGGACGCTTCGACCGGGGTTCTTCCCATGAGAAGGGACGCAACCCATTTGCCTTTTTAGGTACGCGGGGTACAACTTATGAGCTCCCATTGAAAGATGCCGAAGTGGTTGGATGGCATTCCGGAGGGTCGGGTGTCGGGGACTTTGCAACTCCTGGGTAAACGGCATCCCGGACTCTGGTGTTGGGAGGTACAACTCATTCGGCATGTCTTAGGCTAAGGCGAGCAGGCGAAAAACTACGATCGGGTATTTGTCGTGGCATAAGTTATTATGCAGGGATGATGCCCACACGATGAGTATTCGGATCTTGTGGGGAAAGTGTACAACCTCTGCAGAGTGAAAACTATTCGAATAGCCGTGTCCGCGGTTATGGACGGTTG
This sequence comes from Lolium rigidum, assembly GCF_022539505.1. Classification (NCBI taxonomy): domain Eukaryota; kingdom Viridiplantae; phylum Streptophyta; class Magnoliopsida; order Poales; family Poaceae; genus Lolium; species Lolium rigidum. The sequence continues at coordinate 197,133,998 of NC_061509.1, forward strand.
GAAAGGCTGCTGCTTAGCACTGAAGAGTTTTGGTTTTTAAAAAGTGTTTTCTCAAATATTGTTTTGGGAAAGTCACGCCAGTGGAACTGGTGGAAAGGTACCTGCGAGGTACGGTGGAAAGTTGGAAAGGAAGTGGCCATATGAGATGGCTGAAGTTAAATTGGGTCACCCTTACCTATTAGTCTGCAATTAAAATGTTTTATAAAAGTTTTCAACTAAGATATGAAGATGCCATACTCTCGAGAGGAACCACCTCTCGCTCCTTGTCGCCTTAGTTAGTGCCTGTTCCTTGCTACTGCCATATTGCATATCCTTTATTTCTCTCTAAGGTGGTTTGCGAGTACATTCAAAAGTACTCACCGGCATTGTTGTCCTGGTTATCTACTTGACCAGACTTTGAAGAAGAGTACTTCGAAGAAGAGGAGTACGACGCCGAAGACGCGAACTAGGACGCTCTCCCAGTCAGCCGCCTGTAGGGTAAAGGCCTGACTTGGGTTCCACCGCTTTTGGAGTCGAGTTGTTTCCGTCGTTGTTTGGTGAACTACGGCCCCGATGGCCTATGATGTAAGACTTCGTATTACTTAAATTCGGTACTGTAATGGATGATGTAATCTGGTATCAGTTCGGTTATGTATTCACGATGGAATGATCTTGGGATCGTGAAATTGAATGCATAACTGGAGTTCTGGACTGGTAAGTCCGGGGCCCCACAATCATCTTCGCTACTGTCCACCCGGTTGTCTCGCTTCCCTTACACTTTCTTGCTACTTGTTCTCCTTTATTGTGTGCATTGCATCATTGTATGAACACCTTACCGTTGAAAAACACTCACCTTTACATTCCGCTTCCGCCTAAAATTGAAAAATCCTAAAACTTGCATAGCTCCTATTCACCCACCTCTTTCCGCGCCTCTATACCCATGCAATTGGTACAGAGCAAGGTTCTGTTGCTAGGGCTTCACCGCCTAAGAGATGGCCGACAAAGAGGGTTGTGGGAATGTGACACTTCCTGTGGATACAGCACATCCACTGATGGCTAGCACAACGGCTACATTGGATCACCTCAAGAAATTGGAGTCATCCATCTTGAGCAAAATGCAAGCCATGGTGTCGGAATTGCTTGCCCCAAAACCAAACCCCATTGTAGATCCTAAGGTGAGTACCGAAGGTTCTCACTGTAAAGCTAACCCCTTCCCTCTCTTGGGCTTTGACCCCGAAAAGAACAAATCCCTTGAGAAGGCTAGGGGACACTGGTACTCCATCTTCAAAAGGGAAGGAGGATCCTAGTCGAGAGGCACATTTCGGGGATAACCACGCGGGGCAACCACCAAGTAGTTATTCCTCAAATGTTCTAATCCCTATGCCACATATAGTTTCCCAAGGCTCACCACCCGCACTTGACTCTACAGTTCTGAGAATTGGCAATTTTTTATGCAATCTCATGTGCGCAGCTACTCTACGAAACTATGGCGCATCATCAAGGAAGGTTTTAAGCCTTACGACCCAAGCAACCTCATGAGAAGGGAGGTGGTGGACGATCAACTTAACGCCACCGCTCTCCACATGATTCACTTGGCGCTATCTCCTAAGAACTGATACGTCTCAAACGTATCTATAATTTCTTATGTTCCATGCTACTTTTATGATGATACTCACATGTTTTATAAACACTTTACATCATTATTATGCATTTTCCAGCACTAACCTATTAACGAGATGCCGAAGAGCCAGTTGTTGTTTTCTGTTGTTTTTGGTTTCAGAAATCCTACAAAGGAAATATTCTCGGAATTGGACGAAATCAACGCCCAGGGTCTTATTTTTCCACGAAGCTTCCAGAAGACCGAAGGGGATACGAAGTGGGGCCACGAGGGACCGTAACCATAGGGCGGCGCGGCCAGCATGGGGACCGCACCGGCCTATGGTGTGGGGCCCCCGCGCCGCCTCCAACCCTACCCTTCCGCCTACTTATAGCCTTCGTCGCGAAAACCCCTGTACCGAGAGCCACGATACGGAAAACCTTCCAGAGACGCCACCGCCAATCCCATCTCGGGGGATTCAGGAGATCGCCTCCGGCACCCTGCCGAAGAGGGGAATCATCTCCCGGAGGGCTCTACATCATCATGCCCGCCTCCGGATTGATGCGTGAGTAGTTCACCCCTGGACTATGGGTCCATAGTAGTAGCTAGATGGTTGTCTTCTCCTCATTGTGCTATCATGTTAGATCTTGTGAGCTGCCTATCATGATCAAGATCATCTATTTGTAATGCTACATGTTGTGTTTGTTGGGATCCGATGAATATGGAATACTATGTCAAGTTTATTATCAATCTATCATATATGTGTTGTTTATGTTCTTGCATGCTCTCCGTTGCTAGTAGAGGCTCTGGCCAAGTTGATACTTGTAACTCCAAGAGGGAGTATTTATGCTCGATAGTGGGTTCATGCCTCCATTGAATCTGGGACAGATGACGAAAGTTCTAAGGTTGTGGATGTGTTGTTGCCACTAGGGATAAAACATCAATGCTTTGTCTAAGGATATTTGTGTTGATTACATTACGCACCATACTTAATGCAATTGTCTGTTGTTTGCAACCTAATACTGGAAGGGGTGCGGATGCTAACCTGAAGGTGGACTTTTTAGGCATAGATGCATGCTGGATAGCGGTCTATGTTCTTTGTCATAATGCCCTGATTAAATCTCATAGTAGTCATCGTGATATGTATATGCATTGTTATGCCCTCTCTATTTGTCAATTGCCCAACTGTAATTTGTTCACCCAACATGCTATTTCTTATCGGAGAGACACCACTAGTGAACTGTGGACCCCGGTCCATTCTTTTACATCTGAAATACAATCTACTGCAATACTTGTTCTCTACTGTTCTTCGCAAACAAACATCATCTTCCACACTATACATTTAATACTTTGTTTACAGCAAGCCGGTGAGATTGACAACCTCACTGTTACGTTGGGGCAAAGTACTGTGATTGTGTTGTGCAGGTTCCACGTTGGCGCCGGAATCCCTGGTGTTGCGCCGCACTACACTCCGTCACCAACAACCTTCACGTGTTCCTTGACTCCTACTGGTTCGATAACCTTGGTTTCTTACTGAGGGAAAACTTGCTGCTGTACGCATCACACCTTCCTCTTGGGGTTCCCAATGGACGTGTGTTAACTACACGCCAGCAAAGATATTTTCTGGCGCCGTTGCCAGGGAGATCAAGACACGCTGAAAGGGGAGTCTCCCACATCCAATCTCTTTACTTTGTTTTTGTCTTGCTTTACTTTATTTTATTTACTGCTTTGTTTTTTCTCTATATCAAAAATAAAAAAATTAGTAACTTGCTTTACTTTATTTACTGTCTTGTTTGCATTCTCTATATTGAAAAACACAAAAAAAATAGTTACTTGCATTTACTTTATTTAGTTTGCTTTATTTATTACTGCTAAAAATGAGTAATCCTGAAGTTGAAGTTCGTTCGTTTAAGCAACAAGGTGGAGAAAGTTTTAAAGATGCCTGGTATAGAATTAGTGATGCTCATCATAGGTGCACTAAGAAACACTCCACTATTATCCTACTTAGAAACTTTTATGTTGGTATCTCTAGCTGGAATAGCTATGTTCTTGATACTCTTGCGGGAGGTAATTTCCTAGGCACTCCTGCTTTAGAAGCTAGTTGCATTATTGAGAGTCTAGTTGGAATACCACCTGTTAATGAAGCTAAAATTGAAATTTCTCTTGAAGATGTCATGAAAAAGTTGGAGACCATAGAGCAAAATCTTCCAAGTATTAAGACTAAATTGGGAATATTACTTAATAGCACTAATAAACTTGATAAATCTCTAGGTGGAATTAATGAGAGAATTGTCGTCTTAGAAACTTGTGCTACTCATGATAATCAAACCCATAGGATTAGTGAACTTGAAGAGGCTATGGGAACCTAGGGTTTAACTTTTTCTTCTCTTAAGTTTAAGGAGAAAGCTTATGTGGGTAAGGAGCAAAAGTTCATGTATGTCTCTAAGGTGCCTAAGCCAAAAAACTATTATAGGTCTAAAATTGACAAAGCCCTTAGTACCACTATGGATAATGGAGCATCTAAGATACCTAATGTGACAAATTGTGAAAATTATGATGTTGATGCTTCATCTCTTGATGTTACTTCATTCACACTTTCTGCGCCTAACTGAAAGGCGTTAAAGAAAAGCGCTTATGGGAGACAACCCATTATTTTACTACAGCACTTTTGTTTTATATTTGAGTCTTGGAAGTTTTTAATACTGTAGCAACCTCTCCTTATCTTTATTTTATTGCATTGTTGTGCCAAGTAAAGCCTTTGATAGTAGGGTTGATACTAGATTTGGATTACTGTGCAAAAACAGATTTCTTACTGTCACGAAATTGAGCAGCCCCGTCTGTAGGTAACTCAGAAAAATCTGCCAATTTACGTGCGTGATCCTCAGATATGTACGCAACTTTCATTCAATTTGAGCTTTTTAATCAGAGCAAGTTAAGTACCCCAGAAAAATTCATCTTTACGGACTGTTCTGTTTTGACAGATTCTGCTTTTTATTTCGCATTGCCTATTTTGCTATGTTTGATGGATTTCTTTGTTCCATTAACTTTCAGTAGCTTTGTGCAATGTCCAGAAGTGTTAAGAATGATTATGTCACCTCTGAATATATGAATTTTCAATTATGCACTAACCCTCTAATGAGTTTGTTTTGAGTTTGGTGTGGAGGAAGTTTTCAAGGGTCAAGAGAGGAGGATGATACAATATGATCAAGAAGAGTGAAAAGTCTAAGCTTGGGGATGCCCCCGTGGTTCATCCCTGCATATTTTAAGAAGACTCAAGCATCTAAGCTTGGGGATGCCCAAGGCATCCCTTCTTCATCGACAACTTATCAGGTCACCTCTAGTGAAACTATATTTTTATTCCGTCACATCTTATGTGCTTTACTTGGAGCGTCTTTTTGTTTTTGTTTTTTGTTTTTGTTTGAATAAACTCGGATCCTAGCATTCTTTGTGTGGGAGAAAGACACGCTCCGTTGTTTCATATGAACACTGGTGTTCTTAGCTATACTTTTAATGTTCATGGCGAAGGTGGAAACTGCTTCGTTCATTGTTATATGGTTGAAAACAGAAAATGCTTCATGTGGTAATTGGTATAATGTCTTGAATAATTTGATACTTGGCAATTGTTGTGCTCATATAGATCATGTTTAAGCTCTTGCATCATGTACTTTGCACCTATTAATGAAGAACTACATAGAGCTTGTTAAAATTTGGTTTGCATGATTGGTCTCTCTAGAGTCTAGATATTTTCTGGTTAAGGTGTTTGAACAACAAGGAGACAGTGTAGAGTCTTATAATGCTTGCAATATGTTCTTATGTGAGTTTTGCTGTACCGGTTTATACTTGAGTTTGCTTCAAACAACCTTGCTAGCCTAAGCCTTGTATTGAGAGGGATTACTTCTCGTGCATCCAAATCCTTGAGCCAAAAAACTATGCCATTTGTGTCCACCATACCTACCTACTACATGGTATTTCTCTGCCATTCCAAAGTACATTACTTGAGTGCTACCTTTAAAAATTCTATTCTTTGTCTTTGCAATATATAGCTCATGGGAAAATAGCCTTAAAAACTATTGTGGTACAGAATATGTAGCTTATGTATCTTATTTCTTATAAGTTGCTTGTTGAGCGATAACCATGTTTCTGGGGATGCCATCAACTTTTACACCTTTGTTGAATATCATGTGAGTTGCTATGCATGTTCGTCTTGTCTGAAGTAAGGGCGATTTTCATGATCAAATGGTTTGAGTATGCGTATTGTTAGAGAAGAACATTGGGCCGCTAACTAAAGCCATGAATCATGGTGGAAGTTTCAGTATGGACACTAATCCTCAATCTCTTATGAGAATATTATCTGTTGTTGAATGCTTATGCATTAAAGAGGAGTCCATTATCTGTTTTCTATGTTGTCCCGGTATGGATGTCCTTGTTGAGATCTATCAAAAACGAGAAATCAAATGCGATCTATCTCCTTGGACCTTTGTACAGGCGGCATAGGGGTACCCCTTTGTGACACTTGGTTGAAACATATGTTATGCAATGATAATCCGTGTTAATCCAAGCTAATTAGGACAAGGTGCGAGCACTATTGGTATTCTATGCATGAGGCTTGCAACTTATAGGATGTCTTATACATAACACATATGATTTATTACTACCGTTGACAAAATTGTTTCTATGTTTTCAAAATGAAAAGCTCTAGCACAAAAATAGTAATGCATGCTTCCCTCTGCGAAGGGCCATTCTTCTACTTTATGTTGAGTCAGTTTACCTACTTCTTTCTATCTTAGAAGCAAACACTTGTGTCAACTGTGTGCATTGAATCCTACATACTTGCTTATCTGCATTCATCATATTGAAGTACCCCTTTGTGTCAACTGTGTGCATTGATTCTTACATGTTTACCTATTGCACTTGTTATATTGCTTTATGTTGACAACTATCCATGAGATAAACATGTTGAAGTTGATAGCAACCGCTGAAACTTATATCTTCCTTTGTGTTGCTTCAAAGCTTTCTACTAAGAATTTATTGCTTTATGAGTTAACTCTTATGCAAGTCTTATTGATGCTTGTCTTGAAAGTACTATTCATGAAAAGTATTTGCTATATGATTCAGTTGTTTATTCATTGTCTTTACCATTGCTTCGAATCACTTCATTCATCTCATATGCTTTACAATAGTATTGATCAAGACTATGATAGCATGTCACTTCAGAAATTATCATTGTTATCGTTTACCTACTCGAGGGCGAGTAGGAACTAAGCTTGGGGATGCTTGATACGTCTCAAACGTATCTATAATTTCTTATGTTCCATGCTACTTTTATGATGATACTCACATGTTTTATACACACTTTAAATCATTATTATGCATTTTTTGGCACTAACCTATTAACGAGATGCCGAAGAGCCAGTTGCTGTTTTCTGCTGTTTTTGGTTTCAGAAATCCTACAAAGGAAATATTCTCGGAATTGGACGAAATCAACGCCCAGGGTCTTATTTTTCCACGAAGCTTACAGTACATGTTTACCTATTGCACTTGTTATATTACTTTGTGTTGACAATTATCCATGAGATAAATATGTTGAAGTTGAAAGCAACTGCTGAAACTTATATCTTCCTTTGTGTTGCTTCAAAGCTTTCTACTAAGAATCTATTGCTTTATGAGTAACTCTTATGCAAGTCTTATTGATGCTTGTCTTGAAAGTACTATTCATGAAAAGTCTTTGCTATATGATTCATTTGTTTACTCATTGTCTTCACCATTGCTTCGAATCGCTGCATTCATCTCATATGCTTTACAATAGTATTGATCAAGATTATGATAGCATGTCACTTCGGAAATTATCTTTGTTATCGTTTACCTACTCGAGGCGAGTAGGAACTAAGCTTAGGGATGCTTGATACGTCTCAAACGTATCTATAATTTCTTATGTTCCATGCTACTTTTATGATGATACTCACATATTTTATACACATTATATGTCATTATTATGCATTTTCCGGCACTAACCTATTGACGAGATGCCGAAGAGCCAGTTGCTATTTTCTGCTGTTTTTGGTTTCAGAAATCCTACAAAGGAAATATTCTCGGAATTGGACGAAATCAACGCCCAGGGTCTTATTTTTCCACGAAGCTTCCAGAAGATCGAAAGGATTACGAAGTGGGGCGACGAGGCGACACCACGCCAGGGCCACGCGGCCAAGGGTGGGGCCGCGCCGCCCTGTTGTGTGGGTCCCTCGTGTCGCCCCTAAACCTACCCTTCCGCCTACTTAAAGCCTTCGTCGCGAATACCCCAGTACCGAGAGCCACGATACGGAAAACCTTCCAGAGACGCCGCCGCCAATCCCATCTCGGGGGATTCAGGAGATCGCCTCCGGCACCCTGCCGGAGAGGGGAATCATCTCTCGGAGGTCTCTTCATCGCCATGATCGCCTCCGGATCGATGTGTGAGTAGTTCACCCCTGGACTATGGGTCCATAGCAGTAGCTAGATGGTTGTCTTCTCCTCATTGTGCTATCATGTTGGATCTTGTGAGCTGCCTATCATGATCAAGATCATCTATCTGTAATGCTACATGTTGTGTTTGTTGGGATCCGATGAATATTGAATACTATGTCAAGTTGATTATCAACCTATCATATATGTTGTTTATGTTCTTGCATGCTCTCCGTTGCTAGTAGAGGCTCTGGCCAAGTTGATACTTGTGACTCCAAGAGGGAGTATTTATGCTCGATAGTGGGTTCATGCCTCCATTGAATCTGGGACAGTGACGTAAAGTTCTAAGGTTGTGGATGTGCTGTTGCCACTAGGGATAAAACATCGATGCTTTGTCTAAGGATATTTGTGTTGATTACATTACGCACCATACTTAATGCAATTGTCTGTTGTTTGCAACTTAATACTGGAAGGGGTTTGGATGATAACTCTGAAGGTGGACTTTTTAGGCATAGATGCATGCTTGGATAGCGGTCTATGTACTTTGTCGTAATGCCCTGATTAAATATCATAGTACTCATCATGATATATGTATGTGCATTGTTATGCCTTCTTTATTTGTCAATTGCCCAACTGTAATTTGTTCACCCAACATGCTATGGGAGAGACACCACTAGTGAACTGTGGACCCCGGTCCATTCTTTACATCTGAAATACAATCTACTGCAATTGTTCTTTACTGTTCTTCGCAAACATTCATCATCATCCACACTATACATCTAATCCTTTGTTTACAGCAAGCCGGTGAGATTGACAACCTCATTGTTACGTTGGGGCAAAGTACTTTGATTGTGTTGTGCAGGTTCCACGTTGGCACCGGAATCCCTGGTGTTGCGCTGCACTACACTCCGTCACCAACAACCTTCACGTGTTCCTTGACTCCTACTGGTTCGATAACCTTGGTTTCTTACTGAGGGAAAACTTGCTGCTGTACGCATCACACCTTCCTCTTGGGGTTCCCAACGGACGTGTGTCTCACGCGCCATCAGGCACCATACCAGAAACACAACGCATCAGGCACAATTCGCCCCAGAACCGAAGAGATCAGATCTGAATAAGGAGAAGACCATCCTCGACTCCACCGAAGATCAATCTCATCAAGATCAGCGCCTTGTCCATCACACCCCACTTGTACTGAGATAGATAGAGAGAGAGAGAGAGATTCATACTTGTAAGATTAGGGATTGAAACCTCTATTCTATCCTGGTTTGTATTTGATTTGATCTTCAACTAATGTGGCTTGCTACGGTAATATAGAGATGAACTCCATTTACTTTGCTATGATATCATTATGTTACTATCCTCTCATGTGTGAGTAGATCGCATTAGCGTGGGAGATGTAGGGGATTGGTGAGATGTGATGTGCCAATTTTATTTCATCTATTTGTGAATATATGATTGAGATGAATATATATGAGTGTGAATGTTTATGTGCACCTAATGTTGTTATCTAAATTGAGGGCCCATATAGCATGATCTCAAGAACTCATAAACAGGAACTTGTGTGCTAGTGAATCGGCGACCCCCGAGTGACACGGTTGATATCAGAGAGGATCTAGCAATACTCTAGGAATCACAAGGAACCACCAAGCTTAAAGCTTTACTCCGGTTTAACCACCTTAATACATGCGCCGACCATGGCTTTGGTAACATGCAGAAGGATTATTGGAGGAAGATGAAATCTACCAAGAGGAGTCTTTCTCCATTATGGGTACCTTGCCTTCTCAGATATAAATAGGTAGAATCACTTGTGACACCTTGGGTGCGACAGAAACACTGCAGATAAACATCCTCCTACGCTCCTTGTTGGGACACGATATAAAAACCGGAAATAATACTTCCACGATAATATGCACGAATGACCCTGTGTTCTTGTAGGCTATCAATGACATTATCTTTGGGTCTAGTGACAACATGTTTAACGTGAGTTTGCTAAGTTGATGAACGATAGTTTTGAGATGTCGATGATGGGAGAGCTAAATTACTTTCTTGGCTTTGAGATCAAGCAACTTCGTCGAGGCACCTTCATCAACCAAGAGAAGTACCTCCAAGATATGCTCAAGCGCTTTAACATGAAGGGGGCCAATGGTATTGGAACTCCCAGGTACTTGAAGTGTCAACTCAACCTCGACGAAAGCGGAAGGTGGTTGGTCAAAAGCTCTACCGTTCCATGATAGGTTCGCTTCTTTACCTTTGTGACTCCCGTCCGGATATTATGCTTAGTGTTGGTGTGTGTGCACGGTTTAAAGCGGCTTCGAAAGAAAGCCACCTTATGGTGGTGAAGAGAATCTTCCAATATTTGGTTGATACACCAAATTTTGGACTATGGTACCCAAAAGACACAGAATTCTCTCTATGTGGATTCACCGATTCGGATTGGGCCGGTGACAAGATTGATAGGAAGTCTACCTCCAGCACTTGTCACCCCCTTGGGTGATCATTTGTATGTTGGTCTTCGAAGAAGCTAAATTGTGTCTCCATCTCCACCGCCGAGGCCAAGTATGTTGTCGCGGCAGTAGTTGCGCTTAGATTTTATGGATGAGGCAAACTTTGCGGGATTTCATACTTTAGTACAAAAAAGTGCATCTACTATGCGACAACATTAGTGCCATCAAGATCTCCTACAATCCAATACTCCATGGCAATACGAAGCATATATTGAGATCCGGAATCACTTTATTCGAGATCACATTGCTAGAGGCAACATTGTTCCCTCATTCATTTGCACTAAGGATCAATTGGCGGATATCTTCACAAAACCTTTGGATGAGAGGAGATTTATTGAGTTGATGCATGAACTAAACATCCTAGATTCGTCGAACATCGCTTGACCATTGTGCGCACACACCTACTCTTATAGCATAAGTCTTGATGGGAGGTAGCTATGGACATAGGGGGGTTGCGGTTTAAATTTATTGAGCTATCCCTCCCCCCGTAATGCATAAAGAAAACCAAAACATTCTCTATTTGTCATTCAAGTGACTAAATGAGCTTCAATGTTGAGTCTTAGTTGTGAGTCCTAGATTCATCTACGCGACCTCACGCTATCATACTCAAACAAGGTGGCCTCGGCCACCAACCTCCTCTTTGAGGAGTTTGTGTTCTTTTTGATTTCTCGTGGATTTATTTGAGTTTCTTTTGTTTTCTCTTGCTTTTGGTTTTGTTACTTTATGTTCTTTTTGGAATTTCATCCATGTTTGGCCTTTCTCTTTGATTTCTTGCAAACTCAGATGATTCCCTTACCAGCTACCATGTCTAATCCTAAGCCTTTTCCTACCCCAAAAACCATCTATTATATATTAAAAATACATTAAGGGTTAACCAGAAAAAAGAGAATTTAATAGAAATTCCCACAAAAATCAGAGACATCCGGCCATTTATTTGATAGACTGAAAATCTATAACCATTAGATTAGACTTAAGTTAAAATTACCCACCGTTGCCATTACACAACAAGAATAACGTATCAATTATCCTCTTCACGGTTTCTTTTGTTTTCCTTTTTCTCCACAACTAGCGCGGTGGCCCGCACAAATGTGCGGGCAACATCTTAAATATTTACTACTCCTTCGTCTATAAATAGACATCTAGAATTTGTCTAAATTTGGTGTCTAGATACATCCAGATTTAGACAAACCTCAGATGTCCATTTAACAAACGGAGGGAGTACTTATTTCCAAAAATATGCTATAATATTTTTTGTCTCCCAGATTGTAGCTAACTTTTAGCATCTCAGACTTAGCTTAAATATTACTATGATAAAAAATTTACAAGCAAACTACATTTTTTTAAAGCTTTAGCTCATGGTAAATAATAACATACCTATTTCATTTCTTTACTTGAATATTCCACCCCACATGTTTCTTTACGTGCAAAAATGCAGATCACTTTAATACTTTCTACTAATTCCTAAGATTTCTTGAAGTTGACTTCAGCAGAAGATCAGTACTATATCAACAAAAAAAAATTGGAATGAGATCCGAGATTTTGTTTCAGAACCATCATGGTCTAGCAGTGTGCATGCTTATATGTTGCGAAAAGTCTCTTTGCTACCTAGTTAAACATGCATCACAAAT
>NC_061509.1:197146246-197167638 GCF_022539505.1 Lolium rigidum
GCCGGCCCACCGGGTGCTGCTGCCGGGCAGCCCGGTATGTGGCCCGGTACCACCGGGTTAGTTGCCGGGTTGCCCGACTTTTCCTCAAACGAATAGTTTTCTCAGTCCGACTTTTTCCCCAACGGTTATATTTTCCTTTACACTATAAATAGGCCTTCTTCCACCTTGGGCTGGTTAAGTTCTTTCACTCTCTCCTCCATTGTTTCCTTTTAAGAACTTGCCCTATCTCTTGATTCCCCCCATGATTATTGCTCATTCTTGAGGGATCTAAGAGAGGAGATCTAGATCTACAACTCCACCAATCCTTTCCTCCTCTTTGTGAGGGGGACTCTTGGGATCTAGATCTTGGAGTCATTTGTTAATTTCCTCTTTGTTCTTCCTCTCTAATCTCATCCTAGCATTTTTTGCTTTGGTGGGATTTGAGTGTGAAGGATTTGAACACCTCTAGTGTTCTTGCTTTGCATCATTGCATAGTGTTGAGCTCTCCACCATGATTAGTTCGAGTGAGAGACCGTGAGCTTGTTACTCTTGGAGGGAGACCTCCTAGTTGGCTTGGCGGTTGGTGCTATGGTGATCTCTTCAAGGAATATTGTGAAGAGGCCCGGGCTTCTCCTTCGTGGAGCTTGTGAAGTGGTTGTGGAGCTTGCCATCTCCGGAGTGGAGGAAAAGCTAACCATAAGGAAAGGGCCATTATCCTTCGTGGGTTTGGCTCGGAGAATAGGGTGAGCCTTCGTGGCGTTGGGGAATCCTTCATGGGACCTCCACCCCTCCAAACGTGATGTACCTTCTTGCAAAGTAAAGGAACACGGGAATACATCCTCATCTCCGCGTGCCTCGGTTATTTCTATACCCGAGCTTACTTTCCTTGTGATAGCTATCGTGCTTGAAGTACATATATCTTGCTATCACTTGTGATACATATATCTTGTGCCTATCTTGCTTAGCTCTAGTTGTTGTTGTTGCACTTAGGTGAGCCTAGCATATTTAGGATTTGTGCTTGTAAAATAAACGTTACTTTAATTCCGCATTCTTACAAGCCAAATTCGTAAGAGTTTTTAAAACGCCTATTCACCCCCCTCTAGGTGGCATCTTGTCCTTTTAGTGAGGAACTTGTAACGGTACCAGACCGGTACCGCGACCGGTAGTACGGTGATTCACTCGGAAGAGTGACTCAAGCGGTTGTGCCGGTCTCGGTTCTGCTCTGGTACCAAAGATTTTCCAGTAGCTTAGGCCACTTGGCCGGTACCACCAGCGGTAGTACCAGTTTCTCGGGAGAAGCAGTAGTACCGTCACGGAGGTTCCAGCTGGCGTGTACCAGGTGTTGAAGGTGGTAGTGGTACTATGATACGTCTCCAACGTATCGATAATTTCTTGTGTTCCATGCCACATTATTGATGTTATCTACATGTTATATGCACACTTTATGTCGTATTCGTGCATTTTCTGGAACTAACCTATTAACAAGATGCCGAAGTGCCAGTTCCTGTTTTCTGCTGTTTTTGGTTTCAGAAATCCTAGTAACGAAATATTCTCGGAATCGGACGAAATCAACGCCCAAGTTCCTATTTTCATCGGAAGCATCCGAACACCCGGAAGGACCGGAGGGGGCCACAGGGCCACCAAACCCTAGGGCCGGCGCGGCCGGAGGGGGCCGCGCCGCCCTATGGTGTGGCCCCCCGTCAGCCCTCCTCCGCGCCGCCTCTTCGCCTATATAAAGCCCCTGGATCGGAAAACCCGAGACCAATTGACGAAACCCACGAAAACCTTCCGCAGCCGCCGCCATCGCGAAGCCAAGATCCGGGGGACAGGAGTCTCCGTTCCGGCACCCTGCCGGAGCGGGGAAGTGCCCCCGGAAGGCTTCTCCATCGACACCGCTGCCATCTCCACCGCCATCTTCATCACCGCTGCTGCTCCCATGAGGAGGGAGTAGTTCTCCATCGAGGCTCGGGGCTGTACCGGTAGCAATGTGGTTCATCTCTCTCCTATGTAGTTCAATACAATAATCTCATGAGCTGCCCTACATGATTGAGATTCATATGATGATGCTTGTAATCTAGATGTCATTATGCTAGTCAAGTGAGTTTTACTTATGTGATCTCCGGAGACTCCTCGTCCCACGTGTGTAAAGGTGACAGAGTGTGCACCGTGTGGGTCTCTTAGGCTAGATTTCACAGAATACTTATTCACTGTTGAATGGTGTAGTGAAGTGCTTATTTATATCTCTTTATGATTGCAGCATGTTGTATCACAATTTATCTATGTGCTACTCTAGTGATGTGTTATTAAAGTAGTTTATTCCTCCTGCACGTGTGTAAAGGTGACAGTGCGTGCACCGTGTTAGTACTTGGTTTATGCTATGATCAAGATCTCTTGTAGATTGCGAGTTAACTATTGCTATGATATATTGATGTGATCTATTCCTCCTACATATGCATGAAGGTGACAAGTGTGCATGCTATGCTAGTACTTGGTTTAGTAGCGTTGATCTATCTTACACTAAAGGTTACTTAAACATGAGCATTATTGTGGAGCTTGTTAACTCCGGCATTGAGGGTTCGTGTAATCCTACGCAATGTGTTCATCATCCAACAAAAGTGTAGAGTATGCATTTATCTATTCTCGTTATGTGATCAATGTTGAGAGTGTCCACTAGTGAAAGTGTAATCCCTAGGCCTTGTTCCTAAATACTGCTAAGTTACTACTGCTTGTTTACTACTGCTGTGTTACTACTGCTGCGTTACTACTGCTGCAATACCACCACCATCAACTACACGCCAAGCACTTTTCTGGCACCGTTGCTACTGCTCATACTTATTTATACCACCTGTATTTCACTATCTCTTCGCCGAACTAGTGCACCTATTTGGTGTGTTGGGGACACAAGAGACTTCTTGCTTTGTGGTTGCAGGGTTGCATGAGAGGGATATCTTTGACCTCTTCCTCCCCGAGTTCGATAAACCTTGGGTATCCACTTAAGGGAAACTTGCTGCTGTTCTACAAACCTCTCGCTCTTGGAGGCCCAACACTGTCTACAGGAAAGGAGGGGGAACGTAGACATCAAGCACTTTTCTGGCGCCGTTGCCGGGGAGGAAAGGTAAAAAGGCTCTCATACTACGGTCTTAGGTAAAGTAATTTTCTGTTGCCGTCGTGTGTGTGCTCGAAGCTATTTCCTTTAGATCCTGCAATTGCAACTTTTTGTTTCTTGTTTACACTAGTTTGGCATAATGGACAACAATGAACTTCTTGTTCTATTTCCTGATTTAAAACATGGATTGTTTGATGCGAAAATTAAAAAACCTATGAAATCTTCTTTGCATGCTCGGTAGTAATATTAGTATGAACGCTTTGAACACCATTGTTGATAATGATATAGAAAGTTCTAAGCTTGGGGAAGCTGGTTTTCATGATATTTTTAGTCCCCCAAGCATTGAGGAGAAAATTTTCTTTGATGATACTTTGCCTCCTATTTCTGATGATTATAATGATAGTGGTCCTTTGATGCCACTTACTGCTGAGAGTAAATTTTGTTGTGATTATACTATGCCTCCTACACTTGATGAGAATAATAATGATAGCTACTTTGTCGAATTTGCTCCCACTACTACTAATAAAATTGATTATGCTTATGTGGAGAGTAATAATTTTATGCATGAGACTCATGATAAGAATGCTTTATGTGATAGTTATATTGTTGAGTTTGCTCATGTTGCTACTGAAAGTTATTATGAGAGGGGAAAATATGGTTGTAGAAATTTTCATGTTACTAAAATGCCTCTCTATGTGCTGAAATTTTTGAAGCTATACTTGTTTTATCTTCCTATGCTTGTTACTTTGCTCTTCATGAACTTGTTTATTTACAAGATTCCTATGCATAGGAAGCATGTTAGACTTAAATGTGTTTTGAATTTGCCTCTTGATGCTCTCTTTTGCTTCACATACAATCTTTTACGAGTGCATCATTAAAACTGCTGAGCCCATCTTAATGGCTAAAAAGAAAGAACTTCTTGGGAGATAACCCATGTGTTATTTTGCTACAGTACTTTGTTTTATATTTGTGTCTTGGAAGTTGTTTACTACTGTAGCAACCTCTCCTTATCTTAGTTTTGTGTTTTGTTGTGCCAAGTAAAGCCGTTGATAGAAAAGTAAGTACTAGATTTGGATTACTGCGCAGTTCCAGATTTCTTTGCTGTCACGAATCTGAGCCCACTGCCCTGCAGGAAGCTCAGAAAATTATGCCAATTTACGTGCATGATCCTCAGATATGTACGCAACTTTCATTCAATTTGAGCATTTTCATTTGAGCAAGTCTGGTGGCCTAATAAAATCCATCTTTACGGACTGTTCTGTTTTGACAGATTCTGCCTTTTATTTCGCATTGCCTCTTTTGCTATGTTGGATGAATTTCTTTGATCCATTGATGTCCAGTAGCTTTATGCAATGTCCAGAAGTCTTAAGAATGATTGTGTCACCTCTGAACATGTTAATTTTTATTGTCCACTAACCCTCTAATGAGTTGTTTCGAGTTTGGTGTGGAGGAAGTTTTCAAGGGTCAAGAGAGGAGGATGATATACCATGATCAAGGAGAGTGAAAGCTCTAAGCTTGGGGATGCACCCGGTGGTTCACCCCTGCATATATCAAGAAGACTCAAGCGTCTAAGCTTGGGGATGCCCAAGGCATCCCCTTCTTCATCGACAACATTATCAGGTTCCTCCCCGAAACTATATTTTTATTCCATCACATCTTATGTGCTTTTTCTTGGAGCGTCTGTTTGTTTGTTTCTATTTTTGTTTTTGTTTGAATAAATTGGATTACATCATGCTTGTGTGGGAGAGAGACACGCTCCGCTGGTTCGAATGAACACATGTGTTCTTAGCTCATAATATTCATGGCGAAGTTTCCTCTTCGTTAAATTGTTATATGGTTGGAATTGGAAAATGATACATGTAGTAATTGCTATAAATGTCTTGGGTAATGTGATACTTGGCAATTGTTGTGCTCATGTTTAAGCTCTTGCATCATATACATTGCACCCATTAATGAAGAAATACATAGAGCATGCTAAAATTTGGTTTGCATGAGTGGTTTCTCGAGAGTCTAGATATTTTCTAGTGAGGTGTTTGAACAACAAGGAAGACGATGTATAGTCTTATAATGCTTGTAATATGTCTTTTATGTGAGTTTTGCTGTACCGGTTTATACTTGTGTTTGCTTCAAACAACCTTGCTAGCCTAAGCCTTGTATCGAGAGGGAATACTTCTCATGCATCCAAAATCCTTGAGCCAACCACTATGCCATTTGTGTCCACCATACCTACCTACTATGTGGTATTTCCTGCCATTCCAAAGTAAATTGCTTGAGTGCCACCTTTAAACAATTCAAAATTTATCACCTCTGATTTGTGTCAATGTTTTATAGCTCATGAGGAAGTATGTGGTGTTTAGCTTTCAACCTTGTCATTTACTTTTGACGGACTCTCATATGGACTAGTGGCACATCCGCTTATCCAATAATTTTGCAAAAAGAGCTGGCAATGGGATTCCCAGTCCCAAATTAATTAACAAAAATAGACACTCCTCCATGGTATGTGATTGTTGGACGGCACCCGAAGGATTCGGTTAGCCATGGCTTGTGTAAGCAAAGGTTGGGAGGAGTGTCATCATAATAAAACTAAAATAAAAAGGCACTCCTTCATGGTATGAGATTGTTGGCGGGCACCCGAGGATTCGGTTAGCCATGGTTTGTGAAAGAAAGGTTGGAAGGAGTGCCACCCAAAAATAAAATAATTCATGGGAGCCGCTCTTGGAAGTCCGGTTGGCGAGGTAGTTAGTGTACCCGCTACCATTCGTTGACAACAACAAACACCTCTCAAAACTTTACTTTTATGCTCTCTTTATGTTTTCAAAATCAAAGCTCTAGCACAAATATAGCAATCGATGCTTTCCTCTTTGAAGGACCATTCTTTTACTTTCAATGTTGAGTCAGTTCACCTATTTCTCTCCACCTCAAGAAGCAAACACTTGTGTGAACTGTGCATTGACTCTTACATACTTGCATATTGCACTTGTTATATTGCTTTGCATTGACAAACTATCATTGAGATATACATGTTATAAGTTGAAAGCAACCGCTGAAACTTAATCTTCCTTTGTGTTGCTTCAATGCCTCTACTTTGAATTATTACTTTATGAGTTAACTCTTATGCAAGACTTATTGATGCTTGTCTTGAAAGTGCTATTCATGAAAAGTCTTTGCTATATGATTCACTTGTTTACTCATGTCATACACATTGTTTTGATCGCTGCATTCACTACATATGCTTTACAAATAGTATGATCAAGATTATGATGGCATGTCACTCCAGAAATTATACGTAGTTATCGTTTTACACTGCTCGGGACGAGCAGAACTAAGCTTGGGGATGCTGATACGTCTCCAACGTATCGATAATTTCTTGTGTTCCATGCCACATTATTGTTGTTATCTACATGTTATATGCACACTTTATGTCGTATTCGTGCATTTTACGGAACTAACCTATTAACAAGATGCCGAAGTGCCGGTTCTCGTTTTCTCGCTGTTTTTGGTTTCGGAAATCCTAGTAACGAAATATTCTCGGAATCGGACGAAATCAACGCCCAAGTTCCTATTTTCATCGGAAGCATCCAGAACACCCGGGAAGGACCGGAGGGGGCCACGGGGCCACCAAACCCTAAGGCTGGCGCGGCCGAGAGGGGGCCGCGCCGCCTATGGTGTGGCCCCCCTGTCAGCCCTCCTCGCGCCGCCTCTTCGCCTATATAAAGCCCCTGGATCAGAAAACCCGAGACCAATTGACGAAACCCACGAAAACCTTCCCGGAGCCGCCGCCATCGCGAAGCCAAGATGCGGGGACAGGAGTCTCTGTTCCGGCACCCGCCGGAGCGGGGAAGTGCCCCGGAAGGCTTCTCCATCGACACCGCTGCCATCTCCACCGCCATCTTCATCACCGCTGCTGCTCCCATGAGGAGGGAGTAGTTCTCCATCGAGGCTCGGGGCTGTACCGGTAGCTATGTGGTTCATCTCTCTCCTATGTAGTTCAATACAATAATCTCATGAGCTGCCCTACATGATTGAGATTCATATGATGATGCTTGTAATCTAGATGTCATTATGCTAGTCAAGTGAGTTTTACTTATGTGATCTCCGGAGACTCCTCGTCCCACGTGTGTAAAGGTGACGAGTGTGTGCACCGTGTGGGTCTCTTAGGCTAGATTTCACAGAATACTTATTCATCTGTTGAATGGTGTAGTGAAGTGCTTATTTATATCTCTTTATGATTGCAGCATGTTGTATCACAATTTATCTATGTGCTACTCTAGTGATGTGTTATTAAAGTAGTTTATTCCTCCTGCACGTGTGTAAAGGTGACAGTGCGTGCACCGTGTTAGTACTTGGTTTATGCTATGATCAAGATCTCTTGTAGATTGCGAAGTTAACTATTGCTATGATATATTGATGTGATCTATTCCTCCTACATATGCATGAAGGTGACAGTGTGCATGCTATGCTAGTACTTGGTTTAGTAGCGTTGATCTATCTTACACTAAAGGTTACTTAAACATGAGCATTATTGTGGAGCTTGTTAGCTCCGGCATTGAGGGTTCGTGTAATCCTACGCAATGTGTTCATCATCCAACAAAAGTGTAGAGTATGCATTTATCTATTCTGTTATGTGATCAATGTTGAGAGTGTCCACTAGTGAAAGTGTAATCCCTAGGCCTTGTTCCTAAATACTGCTAAGTTACTACTGCTTGTTTACTACTGCTGTGTTACTACTGCTGCGTTACTACTGCTGCAATACCACCACCATCAACTACACGCCAAGCACTTTTCTGGCACCGTTGCTACTGCTCATACTTATTTATACCACCTGTATTTCACTATCTCTTCGCCGAACTAGTGCACCTATTTGGTGTGTTGGGGACACAAGAGACTTCTTGCTTTGTGGTTGCGAGGGTTGCATGAGAGGGATATCTTTGACCTCTTCCTCCCTGAGTTCGATAAACCTTGGGTATCCACTTAAGGGAAACTTGCTGCTGTTCTACAAACCTCTGCTCTTGGAGGCCCAACACTGTCTACAGGAAAGGAGGGGGAACGTAGACATCATACTACCACTCCCAACACCGGTACTACCGGTCATGCAGAAAACACATGTTTTCAACAGGTTTTCACAACCTCTCCAAATGTTGCCTCGCGACACACACACAAATAACCGAAAATACTACCAACTAAACCTAGCTGCGGTCTTGGTCTTTCGATCTTGAGTGGATCAACGAGAACACCGTGTACCTACAAATGTTTCAACAATGATGCACACAGTAAAATTATATTCTAGTGTTGTGATAAAAGACACAAAACCTCAAGGGAAAACTTTGCTCTTTCAATCTCCCCCTTTTTGGTGTTTGATGACAACACAATAATTTGCAATAGGGCACAAGATATTATGATAAGATTGAGATTTGCAAAAAGTAGACGGAGCTCCCCCTAGATGTGTGCATACCTAAAATATGCATTTGAATACAAATGCACAACAACATGGGGACAAAAACTCCCCCTAGATTTTACAAACCGATGGCATATGCAACACAAGGATATATATCAAGATACAGCATATGCACAACATGAGGCAACACAAATAGATAAATACAGTTTGGGTTCAAGAATCACACCTTAGCCTTTAGAATTCCCAAACTACAACTAATATGCCTCATTCGAGATGGTGTAGAGTAGCCAATATATATGAATACCAAAATCCAAAATTTAAGCACACCATACTTAAGTAGCTATTACAAACCGGAGTCCACGAATAGAACGAAGTTCAAGCATGAATAGGAGTAGAGTTCAACATAACTAGCGGTAAAGTGGTGCCAAGGTCGAAAATACCAAAAAGGAAACACCAAGCCCTTGGCAGCAACCCATGCAACTAATAGATCAACTTCTCCCCCTTTGGCATCGAAACATCAAAAAGGGAGAAGGAGCATGCTATCATCCCAAGGAGTCACTCCTCATCCTCGTTGTCATCTTCATCCTCCTCCTCGTCTTCATCATCCTCATTCATCTTCATCGTCACTTGGAGACATACCTTGAGGGTGAGTTGGAGAAGAGCGAACCCAAGATTCATGAGCTTCGGGAATAGAGTCTTCGGAGCTAGTCCACATGTGCTTGGAGATCCATTCCTCTCGAGGCGTGATGACATTCTCAGAACCTTCGGAGACTTCATGCCCCATATGTGCCATCATGGCCTTTTGGCGTTGGCGGATCTTATTGTTTTGCTCATGCTCATAGTACATCTTGTCTTGGAGGTCAACCTTCAGGCAAAATGACTTCTTGAGTCTAGCGGTAAGCTTGGCAAACCAATCCTTGGTCTTGGAAAGGGGTACTTCATAGTCGGGGTCCTCTTCATCTTCTTCCTCTTCTTCTGCAGCACCGGGACCATACCTTGGCTTCTGTTGATACTTGATCAATGGGTCTCGAACGGGGTGAGGAAGAAGGCGGCCACATTGACTGAGAAGATCACCGCACCCTTAGGCATCCCACTTGAGGCAAATGAGATGCATTATGTATGGGGCGAAGGCCGGAAGCTTTCTCACTAGAGAGCAATCACACATCTCGTGCCAAATGTAGTACATGGAGTCAAGTTGCTTGCCACAACCCTGGTTGAGGTGAGTGAGCACTAGGAGATCCACAAGGAAGCCATGAACTTCATCAAGATTGCATTTCTTGGGGTTGAAGGTGTTGCGGAAGACTCGGTTCATGATGTCATAGGTGGAAGAAGATCATATGCGCTGCCACAATAGGCTGTTCCGGTGATGTAGAGGTCAATCATCTTGTCCTTGGACATAGGCTTGTTGCGAAGATGAACACGGAAGGCGGTTGGGGTGTTGGGTGGAAGAACGGTGTATGCAAGTCCATTGGCAAACTCCTCCCAAGTGGCATGCATTTGGAATTCCTTGGTCATCAAAGTGAGAGAGCGGAATTCATTCTCATCTTTCTCAAAGTTGACGGTGGCGTAGAATTGGCAAATGATCTCATCGTTGAAGGCATGGTTGAAAGTCATCAATGAAACGGTCCCTAACTCTTCGCAAATGGCTTTTGCTTCTCCAAAGTACTCGAGGTTGGCATTCATATTCTCTATGTTGATGGTCCATTGGGGACAACAAGCAAAGTTCTTGGCTTTGTATATCTTGGTGTAGATCCTCTCTTGATTCTTGGAGTAGAAATAGGGATTGGGGCACAAGCAGGTGTTCTTATCCACCACATAAGGGTTGACATTCCAAATCTCAAGGAATTTCCTCAAAGTGAGTTCCTTCATTGTCTTGGTTGGCCCTGTGGTAGTCTTCTTTGCTGCCATTGCCCGCTGCCTCTTGGTGCTATGAGTGGGCATATCTTCTTCTTCTTCTTCGACCTCCCTCCGGGATCGAGAAACGGGAGGGTTCCTCTTCTTTGGAGCTAGAGGATGGGAGGAACCTGAACCTGTACAAGAGGTAGCATAGATTGAAGAGGGAATGGGGGTAACTGCACAAGCCCTTGGATTGCAAAGAACCTAATGCATGTAAAATGCATACATGAACTTTGTCTTTTATCATATTGAATTCCCACATATTTGCAACATATATGATGATAACATGTTTTACATTGATTTATCGAGATTTTATCAATGATCCCATTTATTTGGTTTACAACTCTGTAGAACAGGTAATCCCTGTTTCACGTATTTTCACTTTTAGAGAACTATACAGAGTCAAATTGACCTGGGATTTTTGGAGCGTCACTTTTTCATCGGGAGAAGCACCCTGGAGCTTTGGAGGAAACCTGGATGGTCCTGAGGCCCAAAAGAGGTTAGGTGGCGCCCAAACATGGTGGGCACGCAACCGCACCTCTTTCAGCCGTCGATCTCCCAA
Source organism: Lolium rigidum (assembly GCF_022539505.1). NCBI lineage: Eukaryota > Viridiplantae > Streptophyta > Magnoliopsida > Poales > Poaceae > Lolium > Lolium rigidum. The sequence continues at coordinate 197,157,185 of NC_061509.1, forward strand.
TTGACCTGATTCTTTCGCCCACCAACGTATTATGACCTAAAAACACTATATATATGGCCCCGAAGAGTTCTCGGGAGGAGAGCGCCGCAGAAGACAGAAACACGAAAAAGAGGCTGCAGCAGCGAAGATTGGAGGTGGAAACTCCGCCAGGATCACCACCGGAGGGATCTCCACCTTCTACAACGTCTTCATCATCATCAGCACCATGATCAAGGGGGAGTAGTCCACCTCTGGACTACGGGTTTGTGGAAGTAGCTTGATCTATTTCTCTCATATTGTTCATAGTTCTTAGTGCCATATGAGGTGCCCTACATGATTATGGCCATATTTGTAATACGTATGTGGTGGATCCTTATTCTATGATATTGTGCTAGGATATCTGATCATATTATGTGCAAGATGTATCGATAGATGCATATTATGTACCCTATTCGTAAGTATTTGTTCTGATCCAACATCTATGCAAGAGCGTGTGTTGGGTGATGTGTGTATTAGATGGAGTAGCATGGTTTTAGTGATTGGATAGTGACAACAAGTTCATGATCTATTATGGTTTTGCCTTTTCTTTTGCTACCTCACTAGGGATAAAGTGAATGCACGTGCTATGTTCGCCACGTGACAAAAGTGATGATCTTGTTTGTTCAAGGTAGCATATTTGTTATTCAAACATCATGTCAAAGTAGTTATGGCTATGCTCTGTTAATTCTTAATACGAGATTGCATGGAGTTTTCCCTTTCTTGTGGAGTATAAGAGATATCTGTTGCATCATCTCTATGTTAGGACGTGATGCCCATATGAATGCGTAACTTTCAGATGTTATTATTTTGCATCTTCATATCTCATTGATAAATTGGTATTTGTCCACTACAACTTAAAAGAGAGAATAGTCAAGTGAACCCATGAACCCCGGTCCACTTTTTATCATAAGAAACACCGTTATCTTGTTTTTATCTTGTTTTCTTTTTGCTGCACTATTTTAATTCGAAAATACAAAAATATTTACTTTTCTTATTTGCATCCAAAACACCCAAAACAATCAACCCCTTTACTGTTTTTTTACTTAGTTACTTTATTTTATCTAGTTTTACTCGCTTTATTATTACTTAATTATCTGTATTTATTTACGCGAAATCTTGTGCTTGACAACCACACGGTGGAGTTAGGGACACAAGGCTTTATTCTACTTCGCAGGATTGCTAGAAGAAGAGAGAAGATAACACTCTTTGCTCAGTTCCCCGAGGGTTTGATATAAACCCTCGAGTTACCCTTGTGGGAAAAATTACTTCCTAGACTACACACTCTGCACTTGGAGTCCCAACGTTTCAAGAAGACTTTTGCTGGTGTTGTAAAGCTCCATTAGCAACATCTGTGAAAATTTCCCAAGGCGGTAGTACCTGATCCTGATCCGGTAGTACCGGTCGAGAATGACCGGTAGTACCGCTCGGGACGAGCACGCCCATATCTGGTAGATGTTCATGGTATTGTAGTTTGAATAATCACAAAATGTTGCAAGCTAGTATCTAAACACATGGGGGAGCAACTAGGATGAATCCCCACAAAGAATCACAGAGGTACATTAGCCTATTCTTTTAGGGAGTTCAACAAACCCTAGAGAGGGAGGAAGAGGACCATACCGGAGGCCATGGTGGATCAGCTTCCCCATGGAGGATAAGTGGCCCGAGATGGCCAGAGGAGGAGATCTGGGTGGTTCTCCTCAAGGATCTTACAGCCGACGGCGGCGATTGACTAGAGCTGGGTCGGGGGTATGATGGTTCAATGATGGGGTCAATCCCCCGTACCACAATCTTTAGTCGAAACTTCGAAGCGGTAGTACCGGTCGCGAGAGCGGTAGTACCTCTTCCGGATACTAACCGGTACCTCGGGCGGTAGTACCGCGCTGTGGCCAAATTCTTACGCTGTCAGAACACTGCTAAAGGGCGGCTTCCAACTTCCAGAAATCCTAGATTTTGATTGTAGAGCTTGTGCTTTTAGATGGAAACTAGCGCGGTGGCCCGCACAAATGTGCGGGCAACATCTTAAATATTTACTACTCCTTCGTCTATAATAGACGTCTAGAATTTGTCTAAATTTGGTGTCTAGATACATCCAGATTTAGACAAACCTCAGATGTCCATTTAACAAACGGAGGGAGTAATTATTTCCAAAAATATGCTATAATGTTTTTTGTCTCCCAGATTGTAGCTAACTTTTAGCATCTCAGTCTTAGCTTAAATATTACTATGATAAAAAAAATTACAAGCAAACTACATTTTTTTAAAGCTTTAGCTCATGGTAAATAATAACATACCTATTTCATTTCTTTACTTGAATATTCCACCCCACATGTTTCTTTACGTGCAAAAATGCAGATCACTTTAATACTTTCTACTAATTCCTAAGATTTCTTGAAGTTGACTTCAGCAGAAGATCAGTACTATACCAACAAAAAAAAATTGGAATGACATCCGAGATTTTGTTTCAGAACCATCATGGTCTAGCAGTGTGCATGCTTATATGTTGCGAAAAGTCTCTCTGCTACCTTGTTAAACATGCATCACAAATATAGGTAGAAAGTGCATGCAACACTTGAAGACAATTCAGTGCAGATCGACCATTCCGTTCATTGATCCATATTTTCTGCTATTAAATCATATGACTTGCGAATAAACTTATCAGTGTTCCTTTCTCAAGCAAAACAACACATTTTATTGTCCTATGCATGATTACCATCTAATAAAAAATGTACCTTATATGTTTTATCTAAAACACACTTCTACTCTTCATCACCATAGAGCTATGTCTGCAATATATTTATAAACGGTTTGATTAATCTAACACAATGAACATATATCTTAGACTTTATGCACAAAGGTGGTGCCTAATGTCTTAATAGTATAGTCTTAATAGACAGTTCGGTCAATGCAGATCTAATTATGAGTCCTATTTCTACTTATTTGGTATTTTCATAAAATGAAATGTATGATTGATTAAAGAACTGAAGAAGCAACAGACACATAATTATAATGATTATTTTATTGAAAAATACAATAGTTTTTTATAGACAAAATAATCGACCTGAACTTCGTAGTGGGAGACGTCCACAAACCTGCCGATGATGCACATATCTTTTTCTTCGCTACATATTGATTAGTTATTAGTCTGCTCAACTTCAAATTAGTATACCAAAACTGCATCTGGCATATGCAAGTTTCTACATATCATCGATATGCGGTACTCATTCTGTTGAATTATTGGTATCATGCATCTGTGAAAAAGAAAAAATCAACGAATTACAAATCTGGAGACTATATGTTGTAGTGCATCAAAAAGAAGACAAAGAAATAGAAAGAAATCATATATATTATAAATACCTAGGTATGATGCTCTATGCAGGAAGCAAGGTTTCTTGCCCGGTGTGCATGGACAACTGAAGAACGTGCAGAACTCTTGATGCATGATGAGCTGACTTTTTTTCCCTGCATGGCTAAAGTCGTAAGAGTATATGCATATACATTGCATAGCTGACTGGAGAGATAAATAACTGACAAGAATTGGCTAACCTGGTCGTACTAAATTAAATAAGCTAGCAATCATTGGGAACGTCCCTGAATACCACACATGATCAAAGCCAGTACCTACACGATTTCATGTTGGCTGCTGATCTTCTCTTTAGAGAACCTCAAATCTTCCTAGCCTGATCTTGGCGATGATGGTCTGCTGATTTAGATGCTCTTCTTATCGATCAAGAATCCTGCAGAGAGAGTCGGCTTCATCGACAAGACTAATTTCTGCCCGCCGGACCATGGCAGTATCTCTTGATTTAACCTGCATATCCTTACACATGGCGAGGCATCAACCCAGCAAATAGCTCGGCATCTAGCACGGAACGTTCATAGTACAGAAAATACATCTTGCTCCCCGATCTAGATACTCCTGCTCAGCCTCTATGATCCGGCAACAAATTAAAGGATTACCTACAGGGAAAAATTAATCTGTCGTGAAGTGTTACTGTCGGTGCAGTTACGGCGGCCGCCATGGCATCACGTCCGATCTTGTCGCTGTCATGGTATCACCTCCGATCCCTGTCCTTGCCGCGTGTGGTGCAGTTGCGGCGGCGTGTGGTGACCCGGCATACCACTGCATGGTGTAGTATGCAAGTCTGATATAACACCAATGAAACACCGTTCCACTAGTATTATATCGCTCAGAGTGGTACAACAGAAACATATGCGGGTCCAAGGCATGTCTATAGAATTACACACAGACTCTGTTACATAAGATCATTACAGTCTCCTACTTTACAATGAGGTAAAACTGCAAATAAACTCCAGAAGAACGACTCGTAGTCTAGTCTTATCACGAACTCTATTTGTAGAGTAATTAACTAGCTATAGAGGCTATGAATAGACTCTAGCTAAATAGGAGCTAAGTTTAGGAAGCTAGTTCCTTCTATTGCTAATCTAGGTTGTCTCCTTGTTGGATGTGGTGTTTGACTCCTCTGACAGGTTCATGTCCCTTGAAGTAGTTGTTGATTTCCTCGGTCTTCGAGTTGCATTGTAGATCCTTCTTCGTGGCCTCCATATCTAAGCAGGGGATTTAAAAGTGGGATGGGTACGAGCGTACTCAACAAGTTCATTATAGGAAAGAGGTGTTTAATGCACTAGCTACAGCATTAGACCAGAAAGTCTAACACCAATGCAGATTTTTATAACCATTTCTTCAAAAGGTTGCTTTTATTCAGAAGAACTATGTCCGTCAGCCTTCAACGGTTTACTAGAACTTCATGGAGCTCCTTTCCGGCAGCGTTCGCAGTTCCATATCCCGGAACAGGGAGTGACAGGTCACGATTCATTACACTCTGCAGAGGTGTGTTGCTTTACCCATAAGAGATCTTAGCCTTGGTGCCAACCGAGTCATGTTCTCGTCCACACTTCCTTTGGTGTGAGGCCCGGTATAAGGTCTAGCCAATCATGTTCCTCCGCTACCTCGAACACCCACCCTTTGCTGCAACTCTGACCCTGGGTCCACGCCGGTCCCATTATTCCCATATATTTCAGGGTGGACCCCGACCACGACGTCAATGCAGGGCTCTACCATATATTTCTACGCCAGCAGTTGCAACCCATCATAGACCTCATTACCGTTGGGACTTCTACGGGTTCCCACCCCTGCATCATGTCTCGCAAGATCATGTGCACCCGGTAATGAGCATCCGTTGATGAACGAGAGGTGGAAACACTTTTGACTACTCCGTCCCACTCCGGATCTTATGGTTAACACGGGTATTACGGCACAAGAATCACTCGGACGACATTTGTTGTTTAATCTTAGATGGATATAAACCCTTGCAATGGAACCTCCACCATATCAACACAATCCATGGTTCCATTGCCCACCACATAGTCATATTCATAGTTATGAAAATAGTGGTTTTCGTTTTTATGCAATAGTGATAAACATAATACTTTGCAAGTAATTTGGTAAAAATACTCGAATGACATGAGCAAGTGATGAACTTGCCTTTCTTGACTGCAAGATTATGCAGACAAGGTCTTCGATGCGCAATAACTCCAAATTCTGAAATAGCATCATCGTCCGGTAAGGACGATGTTTAAAAGATTGGCAAGGATGCAATAATGCATAAGTATGAGATGCAATCGCTCTAAGCGTGACCTAACCCCGATGATTTAGGAATAGTGAGTGGTAAGGATTAGTTCAGGGTGTGTTGCACTTTTTAGAGTGATTCACAAACAAGGTTCTTATTCAGGGTTGTGTTGTTTTAGAATCATAAACAAGTGGGGAAATGCATAGTAACAATCATACACATCAAGTAATAGTGGTTGTATAATAAGTAAATAGCAGTTGTCAATTTTAAGTCCTATAGTGCATGGTTGATGATTATTTATTATATATTTCAAAAGAATAACTTTTGAAGAACATGTTCTTTAATAAAGAACGAGTATGATAATTAAGTTGGTGGGGTTCTATGGTTGACTATGGTTTCATCTTGTTGGTGATAGCTAGCTAGGGTTTATAGGTCCTTATAAGCAGGGTTGATGATGATTCTTTATTTACTTCAAAAGTATAACTTTTGAAGAACATACTTCTTAAATAATAAGAAGTATTACAATTAAGGTTGAGGTTGTGTGGGTTTTACTTTTGAATTCATCAAGTAAAGAATCATTGGTTCCTAAATAAGGTGATTTATAACCATGTGACACTATTAGGGTTTAGGGTAAGCATGGTTGCTATATAGAGTTCATCACGATGGTGTGATGCTAAATAGGGATAAATAAGGATGATGGATTTGGGTAATAGGATCTAGGGTTTACACTTGGTTAACCCAACTTGATTATTTAGGTCTGATGAAGATGAATACATGGGATACCCATAAATTAGTGATAGGTCTTCTACATTTTATCTGGCCAAGACAAGTATTTAGTTGCTACTATGGTTCTTATGATTTGAAAGAAGGTACCATGACCACATGATAACTTGGTTTTAGGTTTGGAACCATTTAGGGTTCATATGTAATAATGGAACTAGGGTCTAAATGGCATTAGGGTTTTAGGGTTACACATGAAATGATGAGTTCCTAGTTTTCTTCCTTATGGAACTAGGGTTTACTATTTACCATATAGTTCTATGATAATAACTTCATTTTGAATTTGAAGTTGTTAATAACTTCTAAATAAAAATAATATTGAATTTGGCATTTATCATTTTTAAACAATTAATAATTAGGGTAATTATTAACAGGGTTTAAATCTCTACAATAATGATTTAACAAAATAACAAATAAAGAAAATTAGTTTTAATGTTTTCTTTATTTATTTACTGGATTTTATTTAATTTGGACACTTTTCTTAATTACTGAATTTTAATTGCAATTTGAATAAAAGAAAAGGCTTATTTAATGAGTTTAAAATAATTAATTTTTTAATAAAAATAAAAATTACATATTATATTTTTATTGGATAGATTTTATTTTTAGGAACATTTTGATATCTCATTTGTAATTTTCTGAGTTAAAATGAATTTTCTATGGTTTTGTAAAGTTTAAACTATTTTTTGGATTTTTAATTAAATAGAAAAGGCTAGACATACCCGTTCATATCTATCTATAGGGGCTGACTGGTGGGGTCTTTGACCAGGTCAGTTGCCACGCAGGCAACGACCGGTCAAAGAGTGTAAACGGGCCCCACGGCCACGTCGGCCTTGCCGGCGGCTCAACGCCGGCGGGCAGTCTGAGGCGGCGCCGCCGTTTTAAGGGCTCCCGGGATGCGATTCTAGGCGTTTCAGAGCCTCCTCTACACGCTGAGGCTAACGGCGGTGACGGATTTTTGAATGGATGACCGGAGCTAGCTCCGGCGAGTACTAACACGGCGGTGAACTCCGGCCAATTAGCTATATGTAGCTACAGACATCGGAATGATGCAAATAAGGTGTCAATAGAAGCGCAAGCTCACCCAGAAGATGATGGACTGCTTGTTGAGGTTGATGGTGGACGGTGGCAAGCTCAATTTGGCTCCTTCTGCGAGACACCGGTGAAAGGGAATGGCGATTTTTCAGAGACTGAGGCTTCCCCTTCTCGATTCCGTCTTCCCCTGGTTCCTACCCACCTCGGCGCATCTCCTAGACCACACCACGGACTGCGGGGTGGCCTCTATCGACGGTGGCGTCATAGACTCCGGCGAGGTGCTGCGGATAATTGTGGGCGAAGGAGAGCGAAAGAGATACAAAGGGATGGCGGAGATGAACAAGGGTAGCACGGTGGTTGTCCTGGTAGTTTTATAGGGCTCGAGGTGGTCGGGAACGACGACGAGCGTCGGCGATGGACGACCAGGATTCGGCGGATGTATGAGCTAGGGTTTCAGTTGGAATCTTGTTGCATCCTCCTGGCGCTGGACAAGGATCGTGGACGAGGTACGTGGCGAGTAACGTGGCGTTCATCTCGTCGACGGGCAGCAGTGATGCGGTGGCCCATCGTGCTGGCGGTCTCCGGCGAGAGGAGGAAGACGATTCTCCTCTACGATCTTATCCTCATGAAAAGGTAAGGTGGACCGGGCTTTGGCTCATTTGGTGATGTTGGGCTTCCTCCTGGGCCAGTGTTGGGTTGCTCCACGGGCTTCACGGCCAGGTAGGTCTGGTAAGCCCTCTCCTCTTCTTTTTCTATTTATTTAATTTCTGTTTTCTATTGCTTTGATTGAATTCATATTTTGAATTCAATTTCTCTTTGCAGGTATTTGTAATTAATTTGGTATAGCAATTTTCTCCAAAATACTATTTACAACTTGAGACATGCTCTTTTGATTTCTAATGTAGTGATAAGTTCATCATACATAATATTTTTGAATAGGTATGCCAACATATATAATTTCCATTCTCTTTCTTTTGAGATTCAACATGTTTTTATAATGCTTTTGAATAATAATAGATGATATGTTTACCTTATTTTATCTTGCAAGCATTGATTAATGTATGGTGATCTCATTGCTTAGTTTCTCATTTGAGAATATAATCTTATGACATTATTTCATGTGCTCATGATTGATAAGGATTTGGAGAATTGTTTAAGGTTATTTTGATTCATTTCAGGGTTGACTAAATAATCCCCTTACTCATATTCAAGCTTGGGCATAGTTCTAGGATTATACTTGTGATCCCCATGTGGTACATAAGTTAAAGTTGGGATGGGGCATTGGTTCTAAATGTAGGTAGACCTCTTGTTGAATTATCTAGGGTTGCTCTTCCTCACCACTAATAGGATGATTCAATCCAATATCATTTGGATTGTTATAGGGGCTGAACCATACAAGGTTTGTTGCTATTCAGTTGTTTCTCTACTCAATATATTGGAAATGGTTTTAGGTTTTCTAGTGGTTCCCTTATTATTTTATGGAGGGTTTGATATCTTCTTATAATATTAGGGTTTAACTTATCCTCACATTTCTCTAAAGTATGATCATGTATTAGACATGATCATCTTGTTCTTTAATATTTCCTACCTCAAGTTCTTAGGGTTTATGATCATTACACAATTTATAATGATCAAGGTTTGGCTTCCTAAGTTAGCTCTCAAGAATCAGGTTTCTCACTTCTAAGGTCAAGTATTGTCTTGATCAACTAAGGTATAGTACTTCTCTTATAATTCTTTAGGTGGACATGGTCATGGTTGTCTCATTGGATTGATATCCCAGGAAGTGCCTGAGACATATCTTCACTTATAGTTCTCTCAAGGATTGATGGTTTAACCACTTGAATATATAATAGGTCTCTCCCTTGAATCCAAGTGTTTCCTCAACTAACTTGAGGGTAACACCATATCTTGAGTTCTCTTATATAGGAATGGATTATTCTAGGGTTTATGGTGTACTAATAAGATCTCATTATATAGTAGGTTAAGTCTCCACCTAGATGCTTAGTTGGATTAGTTACTACTTTACTACATCAATTCATGGATATAATCTTATTCCATGTGATATTAGGTTGTCTCACCACTCCAAGATGAAATGGTTAATCTCCTAATACTTTAGTTCAAAGGTTGTCCTTTATTTTTAAATAGGTAAAGCTAAGATTGGTATGAGTGGTCTCTCTCTCATTTGGGGAAGGATTTTAATACTAACCTAAGGTTAGGCTCCATAGAGATTGATGTGATCTTCAATGTCTATGTTTAACATCTATGGTTTCTCTCTCTAAGGAATGTCTTAAATAATACTCTAGGTTTCCTCTTGAAGATAATGTTTTGATCATATGGATATTTATCCAAAGTTTAGCTCAAGGTTTGGTATTGCTTCTCTAATAATTAATATAGAACTCTCATGTCTCTAGGTTTGATGTATAATAATTTGGAATAGAGAAAGATATATATATATTTCTAGAGTGGATCTCCTTGTTATGTTTCCAAGAATGAAGTAATATGAATACCATGAGGTTCATGGTAGGATCATGGATTTGTTTAAGACATGGAAAAGATAAGTGAAGAATAGTTTCTCCAATTATTGTTACTTGATTTCCAATTAAATGGATGTTCATATGTTATGGCAAGGAATATCATGTTGTGATCTTTAATAAGATCAAGTAGTTGATCCTTGATTAATAAGTTCTTGTGTTGATTTTAATTCCATTTGATCTAACCCCTTAGATCAAATCATCTCTACCCAAAACAGGTTTTAACAAAGGTCACACTGAGGTTTATAGCACTTGACTTGATGAGCTACTTCAATTCCACCAAGGTCAAGTGAAACTTCAGTTACTGTGACAGTTTTACTTTAAAGCGCGAAAATTCCCCAGATTTTCTATGCATGAATGCAATGCACACATCTGTTTCCTCTATTTTTGTAACCCCATTACCTGGGATATTACACGGCGCTAGTGGCGTCACTTCCGATCTTGGCCTTGCCGTGGCATCACTGACAAGGTATTAACTTGTCAATGCCTACGGATTGTAGAC
>NC_061509.1:197167738-197228077 GCF_022539505.1 Lolium rigidum
AGTTCTCCTGCAGGGACGTTGATGTCTACGTTCCCCCTCCTTTCCTGTAGACAGTGTTGGGCCTCCAAGAGCAGAGGTTTGTAGAACAGCAGCAAGTTTCCCTTAAGTGGATACCCAAGGTTTATCGAACTCAGGGAGGAAGAGGTCAAAGATATCCCTCTCATGCAACCCTGCAACCACAAAGCAAGAAGTCTCTTGTGTCCCCAACACACCAAATAGGTGCACTAGTTCGGCGAAGAGATAGTGAAATACAGGTGGTATAAATAAGTATGAGCAGTAGCAACGGTGCCGAGAAAAGTGCTTGGCGTGTAGTTGATGGTGGTGGTATTGCGGCAGTAGTAACGCAGTAAAACAGTAAACAAGCAGTAGTAACTCAGCAGTAGTAACGCAGTAGTAGTAAACAAGCAGTAGTAACTCAGCAGTATTTAGGAACAAGGCCTAGGGATTACACTTTCACTAGTGGACACTCTCAACATTGATCACATAACAGAACAGATAAATGCATACTCTACACTTTTGTTGGATGATGAACACATTGCGTAGGATTACACGAACCCTCAATGCCGGAGTTAACAAGCTCCACAATAATGCTCATGTTTAAGTAACCTTTAGTGTAAGATAGATCAACGAGACTAAACCAAGTACTAGCATAGCATGCACACTCGTCACCTTCATGCATATGTAGGAGGAATAGATCACATCAATATTATCATAGCAATAGTTAACTCCATAATCTACAAGAGATCATGATCATAGCATAAACCAAGTACTAACACGGTGCACGCACTTGTCACCTTTGCACACATGCGAGGAGGAATAAACTACTTTAATAACACATCACTAGAGTAGCACATGGATAAATTGTGATACAACATGCTGCAATCTTAAAGAGATATAAATAAGCACCTCACTATGCCATTCAATGAGTAAGTATTCTGTGAAATCTAGCCTAAGAGACCCACACGGTGCACACACTGTCACCTTTACACACGTGGGACGAGGAGTCTCCAGGAGATCACATAAGTAAAACTCACTTGACTAGCATAATGACATCTAGATTACAAGCATCATCATATGAATCTCAATCATGTAGGGCAGCTCATGAGATTATTGTATTGAACTACATAGGAGAGAGATGAACCACATAGCTACCGGTACAGCCCCGAGCCTCGATGGAGAACTACTCCCTCCTCATGGGAGCAGCAGCGGTGATGAAGATGGCGGTGGAGATGGCAGCGGTGTCGATGGAGAAGCCTTCCGGGGGCACTTCCCCGCTCCGGCAGGGTGCCGGAACGAGATCCTGTCCCCCGGATCTTGGCTTCGCGATGGCGGCGGCTGCGGCAGGTTTACGTGGGTTTCGTCAATTGGTCTCGGGTTTTCTGATCCGGGGGCTTTATATAGGCGAAGAGGCGGCGCAGGAGGGCTGACAGGGGGGCCACACCATAGGGCGGCGCGGCCCCCTCTCGGCCGCGCCGGCCCTAGGGTTTGGTGGCCTCGTGGCTCTTCTCTCGGCGGTTCTCGTGTGTTCTGGATGCTTCCGGGTAAAATAGGAACCCGGGCGTTGATTTCGTCCGATTCCGAGAATATTTCGTTACTAGGATTTCTGAAACCAAAAACAGCGAGAAAACGAGAACCGGCACTTCGGCATCTTGTTAATAGGTTAGTTCCGGAAAATGCACGAATATGACATAAAGTGTGCATAAAACATGTAGATAACATCAATAATGTGGCATGGAACACAAGAAATTATCGATACGTTGGAGACGTATCAGCATCCCCAAGCTTAGTTCTCGCTCGTCCCGAGCAGGTAAAACGATAACAAAGATAATTTCTGGAGTGACATGCCATCATAAACTTGATCATACTATTTGTAAGGCATATGTAGTGAATGCAGCGATCAAAACAATGTATATGACATGGGTAAACAACTGAATCATAAAGCAAAGACTTTTCATGAATAGCACTTCAAGACAAGCATCAATAAGTCTTGCATAAGAGTTAACTCATAAAGTAATAATTCAAAGTAAAGGTATTGAAGCAACACAAAGGAAGATGAAGTTTCAGCGGTTGCTTTCAACTTATAACATGTATATCTCATGGATAATTGTCAATGCAAAGCAATATAACAAATGCAATATGCAAATATGTAAGAATCAATGCACAGTTCACACAAGTGTTTGCTTCTTAAGATGGAGAGAAATAGGTGAACTGACTCAACAATGAAAGTAAAAGAATGGTCCTCCATAGAGGAAAAGCATCGATTGCTATATTTGTGCTAGAGCTTTGATTTTGAAAACATGAAGAGAGCATAAAAATAAAGTTTTGAGAGGTGTATGTTGTTGTCAACGAATGGTAGCGGGTACTCTAACCCCCTTGCCAGACAAACCTTCAAAGAGCGGCTCCCATTTTATTTTATTTTTGGATGGCACTCCTTCCAACCTTTCTTTCACAAACCATGGCTAACCGAATCCTCGGGTGCCTCGCCAACAATCTCATACCATGAAGGAGTGCCTTTTTATTTTAGTTTTATTATGATGACACTCCTCCCAACCTTTGCTTACACAAGCCATGGCTAACCGAATCCTTCGGGTGCCGTCCAACAATCACATACCATGGAGGAGTGTCTATTTTTGTTAATTAATTTGGGACTGGGAATCCCATTGCCAGCTCTTTTTGCAAAATTATTGGATAAGCGGATGAAGCCACTAGTCCATTGGTGAAAGTTGCCCAACAAGATTGAAAGATAAACACCACATACTTCCTCATGAGCTATAAAACATTGACACAAATAAGAGGTAATAAATTTTGAATTGTTTAAAGGTAGCACTCAAGCAATTTACTTTGGAATGGCGGAGAAATACCATGTAGTAGGTAGGTATGGTGGACACAAATGGCATAGTGTTGGCTCAAGTATTTGGATGCATGAGAAGTATTCCCTCTCGATACAAGGTTTAGGCTAGCAAGGTTGTTTGAGGCAAACACAAGGATGAACTAGTACAGCAAAACTCACATAAAAGACATATTACAAGTATTATAAGACTATACATCGTCTTCCTTGTTGTTCAAACACCTTACTAGAAATTATCTAGACCTTAGAGAGACCAATTATGCAAACCAAATTTTAGCATGCTCTATGTATTTCTTCACTAATGGGTGCAAAGTATATGATGCAAGAGCTTAAACATGAGCACAACAATTGCCAAGTATCACATTACCCAAAACATTTATAGCAATTACTACATGTATCATTTTCCAATTCCAACCATATAACAATTTAACGAAGAGGAAACTTCGCCATGAATATTATGAGCTAAGAACACATGTGTTCATATGAACCAGCGGAGCGTGTCTCTCTCCCACACAAGCATGATGTAATCCAATTTATTCAAACACAAACAAAAACAAAAGCAAACAAACGGACGCTCCAAGAAAAAGCACATAAGATGTGGCCGAATAAAAATGTAGTTTCAGGGGAGGAACCTGATAATTTGTTGATGAAGAAGGGGATGCCTTGGGCATCCCCAAGCTTAGACGCTTGAGTCTTCTTGATATATGCAGGGGTGAACCACCGGGTGCATCCCCAAGCTTAGAGCTTTCACTCTCCTTGATCATGTTGCATCATACTCCTCTCTTGATCCTTGAAAACTTCCTCCACACCAAACTCGAAACAACTCATTAGAGGGTTAGTGCACAATATAAATTGACATATTCAGAGGTGACACAATCATTCTTAACACTTCTGGACATTTCATAATGCTACTGGACATTAGTGGATCAAAGAAATTCATCCAACATAGCAAAAGAGGCAATGCGAAATAAAAGGCAGAATCTGTCAAAACAGAACAGTTCGTATTGACGAATTTTAAAATGGCACCAGACTTGCTCAAATGAAAATGCTCAAATTGAATGAAAGTTGCGTACATATCTGAGGATCATGCACGTAAATTGGAATAATTTTCTGAGCTTCCTGCAGGGCAGTGGACCCAGATTCGTGACAGCAAAGAAATCTCTAACTGCGCAGTAATCCAAATCTAGTACTTACTTTTCTATCAACGGCTTAACTTGGCACAACAAAACTCAAAACTAAGATAAGGAGAGGTTGCTACAGTAGTAAACAACTTCCAAGACACAAATATAAAACAAAGTACTGTAGCAAAATAACACATGGGTTATCTCCCAAGAAGTTCTTTCTTTTTAGCCATTAAGATGGGCTCAGCAGTTTTAATGATGCACTCGCAAGAAATAGTATTTGAAGCAAAAGAGAGCATCAAGAGGCAAATTTGAAACAAATTTAAGTCTAACATGCTTCCTATGCAAGGGAATCTTGTAAATAAACAAGTTCATGAAGAGCAAAGTAACAAGCATAGGAAGATAAAACAAGTGTAGCTTGAAAAATTTCAGCACATAGAGAGGTGTTTTAGTAACATGAAAACTTCTACAACCATATTTTCCTCTCTCATAATAACTTTCAGTAGCAACATGAGCAAACTCAACAATATAACTATCACTTAAAGCATTCTTATCATGAGTCTCATGCATAAAATTATTACTCTCCACATAGGCATAATCAATTTTATTAGTTGTAGTGGGAGCAAATTCAACAAAGTAGCTATCATTATTATTCTCATCAAGTGTAGGAGGCATAGTATAATCACAACAAAATTTACTCTCAGCAGTAAGTGGCATCAAAAGACCACTATCATTATAATCATCGAAATAGGAGGCAAAGTATCATCAAAGAAAATTTTCTCCTCAATGCTTGGGGGACTAAAATTATCATGAAAACCAGCTTCCCCAAGCTTAGAACTTTCTATATCATTGTCAACAATGGTGTTCAAAGCGTTCATACTAATATTACTACCAGCATGCAAAGAAGATTTCATAGGTTTTTTAATTTTCGCATCAAACAATCCATGTTTTAAATCAGGAAATAGAATAAGAAGCTCACTCTTGTACATTATGCCAAACTAGTGTAAACAAGAAACAACAAGATGCAATTGCAGGATCTAAAGGAAATAGCTTTGAGCACACACACAACGGCGCCGGAAAAATACTTTACCCGAGACCGTAGTATGAGAGCCTTTTACCTTTCCTCCCCGGCAACGGCGCCGTAAAAGTGCTTGATGTCTACGTTCCCCCTCCTTTCCTGTAGACGGTGTTGGGCCTCCAAGAGCAGAGGTTTGTAGAACAGCAGCAAGTTTCCCTTAAGTGGATACCCAAGGTTTATCGAACTCGGGGAGGAAGAGGTCAAAGATATCCCTCTCATGCAACCCCGCAACCACAAAGCAAGAAGTCTCTTGTGTCCCCAACACACCAAATAGGTGCACTAGTTCGGCGAAGAGATAGTGAAATACAGGTGGTATAAATAAGTATGAGCAGTAGCAACGGTGCCAGAAAAGTGCTTGGCGTATAGTTGATGGTGGTGGTATTGCGGCAGTAGTAACGCAGTAAAACAGTAAGCAAGCAGTAGTAACTCAGCAGTAGTAACGCAGTAGTAGTAAACAAGCAGTAGTAACTCAGCAGTATTTAGGAACAAGGCCTAGGGATTACACTTTCACTAGTGGACACTCTCAACATTGATCACATAACAGAACAGATAAATGCATACTCTACACTTTTGTTGGATGATGAACACATTGCGTAGGATTACACGAACCCTCAATGCCGGAGTTAACAAGCTCCACAATAATGCTCATGTTTAAGTAACCTTTAGTGTAAGATAGATCAACGAGACTAAACCAAGTACTAGCATAGCATGCACACTCGTCACCTTCATGCATATGTAGGAGGAATAGATCACATCAATATTATCATAGCAATAGTTAACTCCATAATCTACAAGAGATCATGATCATAGCATAAACCAAGTACTAACACGGTGCACGCATCGTCACCTTTGCACACATGCAGGAGGAATAAACTACTTTAATAACACATCACTAGAGTAGCACATGGATAAATTGTGATACAACATGCTGCAATCTTAAAGAGATATAAATAAGCACCTCACTATGCCATTCAATGAGTAAGTATTCTGTGAAATCTAGCCTAAGAGACCCACACGGTGCACACACTCGTCACCTTTACACACGTGGGACGAGGAGTCTCCGGAGATCACATAAGTAAAACTCACTTGACTAGCATAATGACATCTAGATTACAAGCATCATCATATGAATCTCAATCATGTAGGGCAGCTCATGAGATTATTGTATTGAACTACATAGGAGAGAGATGAACCACATAGCTACCGGTACAGCCCCGAGCCTCGATGGAGAACTACTCCCTCCTCATGGGAGCAGCAGCGGTGATGAAGATGGCGGTGGAGATGGCAGCGGTGTCGATGGAGAAGCCTTCCGGGGCACTTCCCCGCTCCGGCAGGGTGCCGGAACGGAGATCCTGTCCCCCCGATCTTGGCTTCGCGATGGCGGCGGCTCTGGCAGGTTTCTGTGGGTTTCGTCAATTGGTCTCGGGTTTTCTGATCCAGGGGCTTTATATAGGCGAAGAGGCGGCGCAGGAGGGCTGACAGGGGGGCCACACCATAGGGCGGCGCGCCCCCCCCCTTGGCCGCGCCAGCCTAGGGTTTGGTGGCCCCGTGGCTCTTCTCTCGGCGGTTCTCGTGTGTTCTGGATGCTTCCGGGTAAAATAGGAACCCGGGCGTTGATTTCGTCCGATTCCGAGAATATTTCGTTACTAGGATTTCTGAAACCAAAAACAGCAGAAAACAGGAACCGGCACTTCGGCATCTTGTTAATAGGTTAGTTCCAGAAAATGCACGAATATGACATAAAGTGTGCATAAAACATGTAGATAACATCAATAATGTGGCATGGAACACAAGAAATTATCGATACGTTGGAGACGTATCAGACGCCGAAAGAACACTTCGTCGGATTAAGTTTGAGACAAAATTTGTCGAGGTTGTCGAAGGTTTCCTTCAAGTCCTCGATTAACGTTGCCCCCTTTTCTGATGTGATGACGACATCGTCGATGTATACTTGTACATTTTTCCCAATCTGTGTTGCTAAGCACTTCTGCATCATCCTCTGGTATGTTGCTCCCGCGTTTTTTAGACCAAAAGGCATTGTTCGATAGCAAAACACGCCATAAGGTGTAATGAACGCTGTTTTGACCTCATCTGCTTCTTTCAATCTGATCTGGTTGTAACCAGAATAAGCATCCAGGAAGGAAAGACGTTCACATCCTGCCGTGGAGTCGATAATTTGGTCGATCCTCGGGAGGGGAAAGTGATCCTTCAGACAATGTTTGTTGAGACACGTAAAGTCAACACACATGCGAAGGACTTTAGTGTTTTTCTTCGGGACCAACACTGGGTTTGCGACCCACGTGGCCTCTGTATGCAGCTCCTTGATGAAACCAACTTCTCTCCATCGGTCAATCTCTGACAGCATAGCTTTGCGGTTTGGCTCTGAAAAACGCCGTAAAGGTTGTTTGATTGGTCTCGCTATTGGATCCAAGTTTAGGTGGTGCTCGGCAAGTTCCCTGGGTACTCCTGGCATGTCAGCTGGACACCATGCGAAGATTTTCCAGTGCTCACGGAGGAACTCGACGAGTGCGCTTTCCTATGCGAGGTCCATGTTTGCCGCAATGGACGTCGTTTTCTTTGGATCTGTCGGGTGAATCTGTACCTCCTTGGAGTCCTTTGCAGTATTAAAGGTTGCCTCTTTATTAGGTCTCCCTACATCTGGTAGCACATCATAATCAGTTGTGAGCCTTGACTCCATGTATTCTGCTTGCATCCCGAAAGTTTCTGACGATCGATGAAAATCCTTGTCACATTTGTCGGCTAGTGCGAAACTTCCTTTAACTGTAATTGGTCCTTTAGGTCCAGGTAACCTCCACAACAAGTATGTGTAATGTGGTACTGCCATAAACCTGGCATATGCTGGCCGTCCCAACAAGGCGTGATATTGTGATGGGAAATCCACGACTTCAAATTCCAGCTTCTCGATCCTGTAGTTTTCTCGGGTCCCGAACTGAACGTCGAGATTGATCTTCCCCAGCGGATAACTTGGCTTCTCCGGTGTGATACCGTGGAATCGTGTGTCGGTCGGTTTCAGGTTTGCTAGGGATATATTCATCTTCCTTAGTGTATCCGCATACATAAGGTTTAAATCGCTGCCGCCATCTATGAATACTCGAGATACATCGAATCCCGCAATTACTGCTGGTAAGATCAATGCTGACTGCCCTTGTCGAGGAACTTGCTGTGGATGATCAGCTATTGTGAAGCCAATATCTTGCCCTGGCCAGTTAAGGTACTCGACTGTTGGTGGTGGCATCTTCTCTTCCATAAACACCTGTCGCGAGATTACTTTCTGAGCTCTATTGGATGGCGTGCCTTTCTGAATCATCGAGACCGCTCCGTTAGAGTTTGGATCAACATAGGACGTTGGAGCAGGTGCTGCCGCTTGATGGCGTGTAACTCACACGTTCGTTGGGAACCCCAAGAGGAAGGTATGATGCGCACAGCAGCAAGTTTTCCCTCGGAAAGAAACCAAGGTTTATCGAACCAGGAGGAGCCAAGAAGCACGTTGAAGGTTGATGGCGGCGGGATGTAGTGCGGCGCAACACCGGAGATTCCGGCGCCAACGTGGAACCTGCACAACACAACCAAAGTACTTTGCCCCAACGAAACAGATGAGGTTGTCAATCTCACCGGCTTGCTGTAACAAAGGATTAACCGTATTGTGTGGAAGATGATTGTTTGCGAGAAAACGAGTAAAGAACAAGTATTGCAGCAGATTTGTATTTCCAGTATAAAAGAATGGACCGGGGTCCACAGTTCACTAGAGGTGTCTCTCCCATAAGATAAAAGCATGTTGGGTGAACAAATTACAGTCGGGCAATTGACAAATAGAGAGGGCATAACGATGCACATACATGTCATGATAAATATAGTGAGATTTAATTGGGCATTACGACAAAGTACATAGACCGCTATCCAGACATGCATCTATGCCTAAAAAGTCCACCTTCAGGTTATCATCCGAACCCCTTCCAGTATTAAGTTGCAAAACAACAGACAATTGCATTAAGTATGGTGCGTAATGTAATCAACAACTACATCCTTAGACATAGCATCAATGTTTTATCCCTAGTGGCAACAGCACATCCACAACCTTAGAACTTTCTGTCACTGTCCCAGATTCAATGGAGGCATGAACCCACTATCGAGCATAAATACTCCCTCTTGGAGTTAAGAGCAAAAACTTGGCCGAGCCTCTACTAATAACGGAGAGCATGCAAGATCATAAACAACACATAGGTAATAACTTGATAATTAACATAACATAGTATTCTCTATCCATCGGATCCCGACAAACACAACATATAGTATTACGGATAGATGATCTTGATCATGTTAGGCAGCTCACAAGATCCAACAATGAAGCACAATGAGGAGAAGACAACCATCTAGCTACTGCTATGGACCCATAGTCCAGGGGTGAACTACTCACTCATCACTCCGGAGGCGACCATGGCGGTGAAGAGTCCTCCGGGAGATGAATCCCCTCTCCGGCAGGGTGCCGGAGGAGATCTCCGGAATCCCCGAGATGGGATTGGCGGCGGCGGCGTCTGCGGGAAGGTTTTCCGTATCGTGGCTCTCGGTGTGGGGGTTTCGCGACGGAGGCTTTAAGTAGGCGGAAGGGCAACGCGGGGGGCCACACGAGGGCCCCACACCATAGGTCGGCGCGGCCAGGGCCTGGGCCGCACCGCCCTAGTGTGGCGGCGCCTCGTGGCCCCACTTCGACTCCTCTTCGGTCTTCTGGAAGCTTCGTGGCAAAATAGGACCCTGGGCGTTGATTTCGTCCAATTCCGAGAATATTTCGTTACTAGGATTTCTGAAACCAAAAACATCGAAAACAAAGCAACTGGCTCTTCGGCATCTTGTTAATAGGTTAGTTCCAGAAAATGCACGAATATGACATAAAGTGTGCATAAAACATGTAGATATCATCAATAATGTGGCATGGAACATAAGAAATTATCGATACGTCGGAGACGTATCAGCATCCCGAAGCTTAGTTCTGCTCGTCCCGAGCAGGTAAAACGATAACAAAGATAATTTCTGAAGTGACATGCCATCATAACCTTGATCATACTATTTGTAAACATATGTAATGAATGCAGCGATCAAAACAATGGTAATGACATGAGTAAACAAGTGAATCATAAAGCAAAGACTTTTCATGAATAGTACTTCAAGACAAGCATCAATAAGTCTTGCATAAGAGTTAACTCATAAAGCAATAAGTCAAAGTAAAGGTATTGAAGCAACACAAAGGAAGATTAAGTTTCAGCGGTTGCTTTCAACTTGTAACATGTATATCTCATGGATAATTGTCAACATAGAGTAATATAACAAGTGCAATATGCAAGTATGTAGGAATCAATGCACAGTTCACACAAGTGTTTGCTTCTTGAGGTGGAGAGAGATAGGTGAACTGACTCAACATAAAAGTAAAAAAGAATGGTCCTTCAAAGAGGAAAGCATCGATTGCTATATTTGTGCTAGAGCTTTTATTTTGAAAACATGAAACAATTTTGTCAACGGTAGTAATAAAGCATATGAGTTATGTAAATTATATCTTACAAGTTGCAAGCCTCATGCATAGTATACTAATAGTGCCTGCACCTTGTCCTAATTAGCTTGGACTACCGGATCATCGCAATACACATGTTTTAACCAAGTGTCACAATGGGGTACCTCCATGCCGCCTGTACAAAGGTCTAAGGAGAAAGCTCGCATTTTGGATTTCTCGCTTTTGATTATTCTCAACTTAGACATCCATACCGGGACAACATGGACAACAGATAATGGACTCCTCTTTAATGCATAAGCATGTGGCAACAATTAGTGTTCTCATATGAGATTGAGGATATATGTCCAAAACTGAAACTTCCACCATGATTCATGGCTTTAGTTAGCGGCCCAATGTTCTTCTCTAACAATATGCATGCTCCAACCATTAAGGTGGTAGATCTCTCTTACTTCGGACAAGACGGACATGCATAGCAACTCACATGATATTCAACAAAGAATAGTTGATGGCGTCCCCGAAACATGGTTATCGCACAACAAGCAACTTAATAAGAGATAAAGTGCATAAGTACATATTCAATACCACAATAGTTTTTAAGCTATTTGTCCCATGAGCTATATATTGCAAAGGCGAATGATGGAATTTTAAAGGTAGCACTCAAGAAATTTACTTTGGAATGGCGGAGAAATACCATGTAGTAGGTAGGTATGGTGGACACAAATGGCATAGTGGTTGGCTCAAGGATTTTGGATGCATGAGAAGTATTCCCTCTCGATACAAGGTTTAGGCTAGCAAGGTTTATTTGAAACAAACACAAGGATGAACGGTGCAGCAAAACTCACATAAAAGACATATTGTAAACATTATAAGACTCTACACCGTCTTCCTTGTTGTTCAAAACTCAATACTAGAAATTATCTAGACTTTAGAGAAACCAAATATGCAAACCAAATTAGCAAGCTCTATGTGTTTCTTCATTAATGGGTGCAAAGTATATGATGCAAGAGCTTAAACATGAGCACAACAATTGCCAAGTATCAAATTATCCAAGACATTTTAGAATTACTACATGTAGCATTTTCCAATTCCAACCATATAACAATTTAACGAAGAAGAAACTTCGCCATGAATACTATGAGTAAAGCCTAAGGACATACTTGTCCATATGCTACAGCGGAGCGTGTCTCTCTCCCATACAGTGAATGCTAGGATCCATTTTATTCAAACAAAACAAAAAACAAAAACAAACCGACGCTCCAAGTAAAGCACATAAGATGTGACGGAATAAAAATATAGTTTCAGGGGAGGAACCTGATAATGTTGTCGATGAAGAAGGGGATGCCTTGGGCATCGCCAAGCTTAGACGCTTGAGTCTTCTTAGAATATGCAGGGGTGAACCACCGGGGCATCCCCAAGCTTAGAGCTTTCACTCTCCTTGATCATATTGTATCATACTCCTCTCTTGATCCTTGAAAACTTCCTCCACACCAAACTCGAAACAACTCATTAGAGGGTTAGTGGACAATAAAAATTAACATGTTCAGAGGTGACACAATCATTCTTAACACTTCTGGACATTGCATAAAACTACTGGACATTAATGGATCAAAGAAATTCATCCAACATAGCAAAAGAGGCAATGCGAAATAAAAGGCAGAATCTGTCAAAACAGAACAGTCCGTAAAGATGCATTTTATTGAGGCACCAGACTTGCTCAAATGAAAATGCCCAAATTGAATGAAAGTTGCGTACATATCTGAGGATCATGCACGTAAATTGGCTTAATTTGCTGAGCTACCTACAGGGAGGCAGGTCGAAGTTCGTGACAGCAAAGAAATCTGAAACTGCGCAGTAATCCAAATCTAGTACTTACTTTACTATCAAAGACTTTACTTGGCACAACAAAACTCAAAACTAAGATAAGGAGAGGTTGCTACAGTAGTAAACAACTTCCAAGACTCAAATATAAAACAAAAATACTGTAGTAAAAACATGGGTTGTCTCCCATAAGCGCTTTTCTTTAACGCCTTTCGGCTAGGCGCGTAAAGTGTGTATCAAGTGTTATCAAGAGACGAAGCATCAACATCATAATTTGTTCTAATAATAGAATCATAAGGTAGCTTCATTCTCTTTCTAGGGAAGTGTTCCATACCTTTCTTGAGAGGAAATTGATATTTAATATTACCTTCCTTCATATCAATAGTAGCACCAACGGTTCGAAGAAAAGGTCTTCCCAATATAATGGGGCAAGATGCATTGCATTCAATATCCAAGACAACAAAATCAACGGGGACAAGGTTATTGTTAACCATAATATGAACATTATCAACTCTCCCCAAAGGTTTCTTTTTAGCATTATCAGCGAGATTAACATCCGGATAACGAGTTTTTCAATGGTGGCAAGTCAAGCATATCATAGACTTTCTTAGGCATAACAGAAATACTTGCACCAAGATCACATAAAGCATTACAATCAAAATCTTTGACCCTCATTTTAATGATGGGCTCCCAACCATCCTCTAGCTTTCTAGGAATAGAAGTTTCAAGTTTTAGTTTCTCTTCTCTAGCTTTTATGAGAGCATTTGTAATATGTTTTGTGAAAGCCAAGTTTACAAGCGCTAGCATTGGGACTCTTAGCAAGTTTTTGTAAGAACTTTATAACTTCAGAGATGTGGAAATCATCAAAATCTAAATCATTACAATCTAAAGCAATGGGATTATCATCCCCAAGGTTGGAAAAAATTTCAGCAGTTTTATCACAATCAGTTTCAGCAGTTTCAGGTAATTTTGCGCGCTTTGCACTAGGAGTAGAAACATTGCCAACACCAATTATTTTACCATTAATAGTAGGAGGTGCAGCAACATGTGAAACATTAACATTGCTAGTGGTGGTAATAGTCCAAACTTTAGCTACATTTTTCTCTTTAGCTAGTTTTTCATTTTCTTCTCTATCCCACCTAGCACGCAATTCAGCCATTAATCTTATATTCTCATTAATTCTAACTTGGATGGCATTTGCTGTAGTAACAATTTTATTTTCAATATCCTTATTAGGCATAACTTTCGATTTCAAAAGATCAACATCAGAGGCAAGACTATCAACCTTAGAAGCGAGAATATCAATTTTATTGAGCTTTTCCTCAACAGATTTGTTAAAGGCAGTTTGTGTACTAATAAATTCTTTATGCATAGCTTCAAGTCCAGGGGGTGTGTTCCTATTATTGTTGTAAGAATTCCCATAAGAATTAGCATAACCGTTACCATTATTATAAGGATATGGCCTATAGTTATTACTAGAATTGTTCCGATAAGCATTGTTGTTGAGATTATTATTTTTAATGAAGTTTACATCAACATGTTCTTCTTGGGCAACCAATGAAGCTAACGGAACATTATTAGGATCATCATTAGTCCTATCATTCACAAGCATAGACATAATAGCATCAATCTTATCATTCAAGGAAGAGGATTCTTCAACAGAATTTACCTTCTTACCTTGTGGAGCTCTTTCCGTGTGCCATTCAGAGTAATTAACCATCATATTATCAAGGAGCTTTGTAGCCGCCCCCAAGGTGATGGACATAAAGGTACCTCCAGCAGCTGAATCCAATAAATTCCGCGAAGAAAAATTTAGTCCTGCATAGAAGGTTTGGATGATCATCCAAGTAGTCAGTCCATGGGTTGGGCAATTTTTAACCAAAGATTTCATTCTTTCGCAAGCTTGATCAACATGTTCATTATCCAATTGTTTAAAATTCATTATGCTACTCCTCAAAGATATAATTTTAGCAGGGGGATAATATCTACCAATAAAAGCATCCTTGCATTTAGTCCATGAATCAATACTATTCTTAGGCAGAGATAGCAACCAATCTTTAGCTCTTCCTCTTAATGAGAAAGGAAACAATTTCAATTTAATAATATCACCATCTACATCCTTATACTTTTGCATTTCACACAATTCAACAAAATTATTGAGATGGGCAGCGAGCATCATCGGAACTAACACCGGAAAATTCCTCTCGCATAACAAGATTCGAGTAAAGCAGGTTTAATTTCAAAGAATTCTGCTGTAGTAGCAGGTGGAGCAATAGGTGTGCATAGGAAATCATTATTATTTGTGGTTGTGAAGTCACACAACTTAGTATTTTCAGGGGTGGCCATTTTAGCAGTAGTAAATAAAACAAACTAGGTAAAGTAAATGCAAGTAACTAATTTTTTTGTGTTTTTGATATAGAGTGCAAGACAATAAATAAAGTAAAGCTACCAACTATTTTTTTTGTGTTTTGATATAATGCAGCAAACAAAGTAGTAAATAAAATAAAGCAAGACAAAAACAAAGTAAAGAGATTGGGAAGTGGAGACTCCCCTTGCAGCGTGTCTTGATCTCCCCGGCAACGGCGCCGGAAAAAGAGCTTGATGGCGTGTAACTCACACGTTCGTTGGGAACCCCAAGAGGAAGGTATGATGCGCACAGCAGCAAGTTTTCCCTCAGAAAGAAACCAAGGTTTATCGAACCAGGAGGAGCCAAGAAGCACGTTGAAGGTTGATGGCGGCGGGATGTAGTGCGGCGCAAAACCAGAGATTCCGGCGCCAACGTGGAACCTGAACAACACAACCAAAGTACTTTGCCCCAACGAAACAGTGAGGTTGTCAATCTCACCGGCTTGCTGTAACAAAGGATTAACCGTATTGTGTGGAAGATGATTGTTTGCGAGAAAACAGTAAAGAACAAGTATTGCGAGCAGATTTGTATTTCGAGTATAAAAGAATGGACCGGGGTCCACAGTTCACTAGAGGTGTCTCTCCCATAAGATAAAAGCATGTTGGGTGAACAAATTACAGTCGGGCAATTGACAAATAGAGAGGGCATAACAATGCACATACATGTCATGATAATTATAGTGAGATTTAATTGGGCATTACGACAAAGTACATAGACCGCTATCCAGCATGCATCTATGCCTAAAAAGTCCACCTTCGGGTTATCATCCGAACCCCTTCCAGTATTAAGTTGCAAAACAACAGACAATTGCATTAAGTATGGTGCGTAATGTAATCAACAACTACATCCTTAGACATAGCATCAATGTTTTATCCCTAGTGGCAACAAGACATCCACAACCTTAGAACTTTCCGTCACTCGTCCCGCATTCAATGGAGGCATGAACCCACTATCGAGCATAAATACTCCCTCTTGGAGTTAAGAGCAAAAACTTGGCCGAGCCTCTACTAATAACGGAGAGCATGCAAGATCATAAACAACACATAGGTAATAACTTGATAATTAACATAACATAGTATTCTCTATCCATCGGATCCCGACAAACACAACATATAGTATTACGGATAGATGATCTTGATCATGTTAGGCAGCTCACAAGATCCAACAATGAAGCACAATGAGGAGAAGACAACCATCTAGCTACTGCTATGGACCCATAGTCCAGGGGTGAACTACTCACTCATCACTCCGGAGGCGACCATGGCGGTGAAGAGTCCTCCGGGAGATGAATCCCTCTCCGGCAGGGTGCCGGAGGAGATCTCCAGAATCCCCCGAGATGGGATTGGCGGCGGCGGCGTCTCTGGAAGGTTTTCCGTATCGTGGCTCTCGGTACTGGGGGTTTCGCGATGGAGGCTTTAAGTAGGCGGAAGGGCAACGCGGGGGGCCACACGAGGGCCCCACACGAGGGCCCTAGTGTGGCGGCGCCTCGTGGCCCCACTTCGACTCCTCTTCGGTCTTCTGGAAGCTTCGTGGCAAAATAGGACCCTGGGCGTTGATTTCGTCCAATTCCGAGAATATTTCGTTACTAGGATTTCTGAAACCAAAAACAGCAGAAAACAAGAATCGGCTCTTCGGCATCTTGTTAATAGGTTAGTTCCAGAAAATGCACGAATATGACATAAAGTGTGCATAAAACATGTAGATATCATCAATAATGTGGCATGGAACATAAGAAATTATCGATACGTCGGAGACGTATCACCGCTATTCTGAGCTGATGTCGATTTTCATCTGTAATCGCGGGAGGAGGTGGCAAGTGAATCTCACTCCTAGGTCCTTGAGGATTTCTGTGCGCTGCTTGAGCATTTGCATGTCCTGCCCATCTTAACATTGCCTGGAAATTTCGGCAATCTTTTTGCAAGTGTCCTGACTGTCTTTTTCCATTGCTGTCGAGAAAGAAGTGCATCTGACACGGCCCGTTCATCATCTCTTCGGGGGACACAAAAGGTCTCTGAAACCTTGGCCCGATATTTTGCCTGTTGTTTCGGGAGTCCTCTCTATTGTCGCCTCGCTGTTCGTTGCTCCTCTGGTAATCATCTCTGTTGTTTCCTCCAGTGTTTTCTCGAAAGCCAGCCGAAATTTGCCCAGGAGTATCATAACTCGAGTACTGCCGCGGAAATCGTTGCCTACTTTGATAATTTCGGCCGCGGTCCTCCTCTGGTGATCTATGCCGTTTGTTATGAACGGCATCTTCTCCATCTGCCCAACATTTTGCAATCTCCATTAATGTGGATACTGTCTTTGGATTGGTCCTGCCCAAGTCCTCGACAAAATCTCCTCGCCGGATTCCTGCAACAAACGCGTCTATTGCCCTCTCGTCAGATATATTCTCTGCCGAGTTTTTAATGATGTTCCATCTTTGGATATACTTTCTCATTGGTTCGTCTGGCTTTTGTCGTCATGACCTCAACTCCTCTAGCGATGCAGGTTTTTTGCAGGTGGAGCGAAAGTTCTTGACGAAAACGTCCTCAAAACTGTCCCACCTGTCGATAGATCCTGGAGGAAGTTTCTTTATCCAGGATCGCGTGGCTCCACTCAGGTGTATCTGAATACTTTGCATAGCTGTTGCTCTGGTCCCCCTGTGAGCTTCACCGTTTCTAGGTAATCGACTAGCCAATCCTCTGGATCTTGCAGGCCGTCGAATTTCTTGAAACTATCGGGCAACTTGAATCCCGAAGGGACTCGAGTTTTTCGGACTCTCCTTGTAAAGCATGGTAAACCGCACATGTCTTCGTCGTTTATTTCTGGAGAATGCCGATGTTCTCTTCTATTTTGCCGTGCTCTGTCCACCCTTGCTTGTGCTGCTGTATCTCTTGCTCCACTTGTTCCTTCAGGAGCTGCTGCTGCTGCCGCAGGTCGTGGACTATTTTGCCTTGCTGTTCCTTCGGGAGGTGTTGGTGCAAACGCCGTCCCCATGGCTCCAACTCCTGCCATTGCCATGTTGTACAGTGCCTCCCTTGGATCTCCTGGAGGTGGCCTTGATGCGAGGATAAAGGCCTGTGTCGCCATATACCCAGCTTCTGGTGTCTTGGGGATGATGTTTCCTCTCGTGTCTATCGACATAAAAGACATGTCGAGGTTTTGAACCAAGTACTCTCTTTCTCCTTCAGGTATATTTTGTAGCCTTGATCTTGCTCTGTTCCGACCTTCTCTGTGGCTATCTCCCGAAGTTCCAGATTGTCGACTTAACTCCGCTCTTCGCCTGCTTGAAGCGGAGGCTGCCTCCTTTCTTCTATTTAAAGCAGCTGTCTGTTTTTCCAATTCCCTTGCAGCTCGTGCGAGCCTATATTGATATGCTTGCAATTCTGCTGGCGTGGCTGTTGTAGCCATTGGTTCTGAGCCATCCATAGCTCTTGCGGCTCTATCCCATGCTGCCTGCGGGAGTTGAACTCTATCGCGAGGCTCAGGTCCAACGTATTTACTGCCTAGACCTTGTCGTAGATTAGAGGGATCGACGTATGGATTTCCCAGATCGTCAAAATCCTCAGATGTTTCCTCCTGATCGCGACTTGGCTCTCCGATGGCATAAATCTGATGGTATTTTGTATTCAGATCTATGCTATGTTTGGTGACACCATCATAAAGATTGGCGAAGACCTTGCCCACTGTAGTGGATTTGTCGATGAAATCGAAGCTGTCGACGCTGCTCGAGTCATCGCTTATATAGGAGTCCGCGGATGACTCGAAGGACATGTCGCTGAAGATCTTGGCGAGCTTTTCGCTTGCCCTGGTGCTGATGAAGCGTGGCGATGAAGTCTCTTCTTCGCCTGACTCGATTGACGATGTTGAGTTCGAAAAATCAGAGTCGACTGCCGACAATCCCGATGAAATCGGAATTTCGAGACGATACGCTCCCTCTTTCCCGACGCGAAAGTGGAATCTTCCGAGCGTCATCTCCATAGGCTCCTCCAGATACGCATATGCATCCAAACGGGAGGGCGGGTGAGGAACAAAATCAACGAGACCAGTTTCGATCTGTTTACCTCTGTCCATGATGTTGCTTGCTACCGACGAAGTCGACGATCTTGAACGTGCCATCGAGATCAGCTCCTTGTCGCCTCTAGATCCCACAGACGGCACCAATTGACAAGGTATTAACTTGTCAATGCCTACGGATTGTAGACTAGGGTTTAGTTAGATGTAGAGGGCAAGTAGATCTCGAAGGTTTCAGCCGAAAAGTACTCGACGAATATAAAACTAGGGTTGTGCTGACAGTAAATTCGATCCTCTCTTTGTCCCTCGACTCCCCCTTATAAAGGAGGCGGAGCCGAGGGATTCGTAATACACACGTTTACAGAGTCCGGGAGGGTTTCCAACCCATCCCGCAAGATTACAAACGATGACTCCTATTACAACTCTAGTTTTCCTTAATATTATCTTGGGCTTCCGAATCTTCTTATTCTTCGGGTGATGGGCCTTCAGTAAACCCCGGGTACCTTCTTCGGCAGGCCCATTGGGTATGCCTATGCCAATCACCGCTGATCCTTTCTTTGCCGCATGTGTACATGTGTGTATTAGTTTTTTTCTGGAGATGCATGATGCATCCATGCCGGGTTCTCGTGCATCATGTGCATCATTGCATATAGTAAAGCACATGGAATTGAGGCTCGTAGGTTTAGATACGGCGTGACATCTATTATATATTAAAAGTATATTAAGGGTTAACCAGAAAAAAGAGAATTTAATAGAAATTCCCACAAAAATCAGAGACATCCGGCCATTTATTTGATAGACTGAAAATCTATAATCATTAGATTAGACTTAAGTTAAAATTACCCACCATTGCCATTACACAACAAGAATAACGTATCAATTATCCTCTTCACGGTTTCTTTTGTTTTCCTTTTTCTCCACAATGTCACGCCGTATCTAAACCTACGAGCCTCAATTCCATGTACTTTACTATATGCAATGATGCACATGATGCACGAGAACCCGGCATGGATGCATCTCCAGAAAAAAATAATACACACATGTACACATGCGGCAAAGAAAGGATCAGCGGTGATGCCACGGCAAGGCCAAGATCGGAAGTGACGCCACTAGCGCCGCCGCAACTGCACCACATGCGGCAAGGACAGGGATCGGGGGTGATACCATGACAGCGACAAGATCGGACGTGATGCCATGGCGGCCGCCGTAACTGCACCGACAGTAACACTTCACGACAGATTAATTTTTCCCTGTAGGTAATCCTTTAATTTGTTTTTTTTTTGACCCTGGACTGTGAGGCAAAGCACCACAGCAAATTTTATTTATTTAAGTAAAGAAAGATAAGTTTACAATATGTACAAAAAAGAAGGAAAATAAACTATGTCTCTAAGGCAGAGACTTAATCCAAGCAACCAGACTATCCTTATGTTTAGCTTTAGTTCTATATTGCAGCAGAGTTATATCCTGGATGAATTTGCTTCTCCACTTAGTGAAAGAGCACTTCTCATTTCTAAAGATTTTCCCATTTCTAAGAATCCATATGTTCCAACATGCAGTCATCAGCACCTCCATAAAGAAAGGGCGTCCAAAACTCCTTCTAGCCTGATCCAACACTTCTTGCAAATAATCATGTGGCTTCCATTCTATCTGCAAGTAGTTCCAAATTCTCACACTGAAGTTACACTCAAAAAATAAGTGAATTCGATCCTCATAAATCTTCCCTGGACATAGAACACAGTGTGTATCTTCAGTCACCTTCCAATGTCTCCTCTTTAATAAATCTCTTGTATTTAATCTATCTGACAGCAATAACCAAGCGAACACCTTTGTCTTCATGATACAACAAGAATTCCAGAGCCACTTGTATATCCTAGGAACCTGTATGTTTGAGTGAATGTGCGTATAGAAACTTCTAGCTGTATACTTCTCTCCCCAACAATATTTCCAAACATCTTTACTTTCAGATAATGGGTTACTCTGCATAATATCCTGTAACTCCACCAACTCCTGATAAGCTTGAAGTGATAAAGGCCTATGGAATAGATTCCCCATCTCCTGAGCCTGATAAACTTGAGCCACTGAACAATTTTCATTGATCACAAAAGAAAAAAGTCTGGGAAACCTTGTACACATAGGCTGAGAGGAGTTTTGTATTTCCCAGTTATGAGACCAAAATAATAAAGTATCTCCTCTTCCATGTTTCACCTTAGCCACACCTCTAAAATTATCCACCTGCTTTATTACATCCTTCCACCAAAAAGAACCACAAATGTGCTCTGCATGTGGAACTTTCCCTTGGTAGTAGGCTTCCCAAACCAAATTTACCCAGGGCAGATCCTGTTTATTATAAAACTTGTCAAGGAAGTTGATAAGCAGAGCTGCATTCTGTTTCTGAAAATCCACTATCCCCAATCCTCCTTTGAGCTTAGGCTTACAGATCATTTCCCAAGCTGCCAATGACTGTTCAGGCTCTCCCTCCTTATCTCTCCACAAACATTGTCTTAGTATTCCGTCCAACTGCTTAGTCAACCCCACTGGCAGTTGCAAGGAACAGAGAAAATGCAGTGGCATAGATGCCAGAGCAGAATTTATCAACTGTAATCTAGCACCTTGGGAAAGAAAACTAGAGCTAGTAGTCAGTTTCCTTTCAAGCCTACATACCAGTGGTGATAATTCTGTAATTATTGGCTTTGTTGTACCCAAAGGCAGACCCAGATATGTAAAAGGCATTTTGCCTACCTGACAACCAAACAATATAGACAACTGCTGAATCCTATCATCAGTCACATTAATAGGCAGCATATAAGATTTTTCATAATTAATCTTTAAACCAGTGGATGCTGAAAATTTCTGCAAAGTTTCCTTAAGTGCCAACAACTGCCCCTCATCAACAGGCAAGATTAAAAGTGTATCATCTGCATACTGTACAATAGGGAAATCTTCATCACTTGTTTCAATAGGTCTGGAAAGAGTGCCTTGAAGCACCATGTCATTCACTGCTGACTGTAGCAAATCTGACCCAAAAATATAAAACAAGGGTGATATTGGATCACCTTGTCTAACTCCACGTTTACATTCAAACTGCTTTCCCGGTATTCCATTCAGCAAAATGGAAGAAGTACCCGAGGACATAATAGCCTTGGCCCAATTGATCCATTTCTTATTGAAGCCCTTGAATTCCATTACTTTCAAAATAGCCTCATGCTCTATTGTATCAAAAGCTTTCGCAAAATCAAGCTTCAAGATGACTATTGGTCGTTTTGAGCTCTGACAAAGGTAAAGATATTCAAAGGACCAAGCTAAGCAATCCTGGATAGATCTGTTTCTTAAAAACCCATACTGATTTTTATGGATGCAATCCAAAATCTTCCCTTGCGGACGATTTGCAGACCAATTTTGTCAAGAATTTAATACACACATTTGTCAAAGAGATAGGACGAAAATCATTAACCCTGACAGACACCTGTTTCTTTGGCACTAGAGTAATGTATGAACCATTAATATTTGCCAATTGAATTGATTCATCATGAAAATCTGCTGCCAATTTATAAAAATCTTCCTTCACTATGTGCCAACATTTCTTCAAAAACATTCCATTGAAACCATCTGGTCCAGGAGCCCTGTCCACTGGCATTTCCTTTATGACCTCATCCATCTCCTTTTGCTCAAAAGGTTTAGTAAGCTCTTCCAAATCATCTCTCTTCTGCAAAATTCTCCCAAGATCAAACTGCATAGAGATACCTTGGGAACATCCCATTCTATTCTTGTACTCAGACCAAAGCATACCATCCATTGTGTCATGATCATTTATTTCAGCACCCTCCTCATTAATCAACATAGCAATGGTATTTCTTCTATATCTCTCAGTTGCCATTGCATGAAAGAATTTTGTGTTGTCTTCTCCTTGTTTGATCCACCTAATAGTACACCTCTTTTTCCAGTAATTGCACTCAGCCAAAAGCAGCTCATCCAGATGCAACTTGACAATACTCCTAAAATTAAATTCCACTCTGTAAAGAGGCCTCAACGCTTCCAATGTGTCCAGGGCCAAAATCACTTCATTGTATTTTTGAATCAGTCCTTTTAACTTAGCCAAGCTCACATGCCACTTTTTCAGTTAATACCTCAACATCCTGAGCTTGTCAGCCAGTTTAGCTGAACTGTACTTTTTGCTTGACTCCTTTGCCCAAGAGCTCGTTACACATTCCAAAAACCCAGGCATATCCACCCAGTAATTATCAAATCTAAAAATTCTTGCTTTTGGAATATTTGTGTCTATGTTAACTACACAGGGCACATGATCAGATCCATTCTTGGCTAGAGGAATCACCATAGTGTTTGGGTAGGAGGAAATCCAATTTGCACTGGTAAGGAACCAATCCAATTGCTCAAGTAATGGATCCTTTTGCATGTTTGACCATGTGTAAGCACGACCTTTTATTGGAATTTCAAGCAGGCCAAGATGACCAATGATTTCATTGAACAAAAACATATCATTAATATCCCCACCAGGCTTATTTCTGTTATCTTGTGACCTCATAAAGTTGAAATCTCCCAACAGCAACCAATTGGCTTCAGTAGGTATTTGTAAATTATATAGCCATGACACAAAATTATCCCTCTCCACACCCTGAAAAGGCCCATAAACACACCCCATAGTCCAAACTTCATTGTTATGCATAGAGGTGAATTGCACAATAATATCATATTTCTCTGTTTGTAACAAAACCCCTGAAAAGCTAGCAGAGTTCCAAAGCACTAAAATCCCCCCTGAAGCACCCACTGAAGGGGCACAAACAAAGCAATCAAAACGTTTTGGGCAGAATTTTCGAATAGCTTTCCAATCAAAGCTCTCACATTTTGTTTCTTGTAAACGAGATAATATCACATTCACTTTCTTCTATCTTTGCTCTCACTTGTCTCCGCCTATTGTCGGCATTAATACCTCTTACATTCCAACAAAGAATTCTCCATTTTCGTTTAGATAAAATACTCATTAATAAAACCATAAACGAGCAAGTATGCAACGACCGACACATAATATCAGCCAACATCCACCTCAATGTCACACAAGACCGACCATTACCATTACTAAGAACACCATTCATAACCAACACAAAAGCACACCCAAGTCCGACTGTACCCAGCCAAATAACGGCCAAAAGCCACACCGATAGCATCACTGTATAGTTTGACATAGAACACTCCACAAAAGGAACACACTCACACACCCACTGGCACTGAAATAAGCCCCATAAAACCCCATAAGTTTCATCACCCAAACCCCTTATATCTGTGCTTGGCTTAATCATTTTTCTTGGCAGACTTTCCCTCTTTCTTGGCCTCAGCTTCAAGCTGCTCCTGCGTTAACTTGCTCGGTGCAATGCCCAAGGACAAACCCACTCTCTGCAAAACATGCACAGGAGTCACAGGATATGTATCTTCTGGAACTTCTGTGTCATCATTAGCTTGGCTGCTCTCCTCTTCCTCCTTCTCTGCATTCTGTATCAACAGTTTAGCTCTAGACTTCTTCTTAATCTTAGGCTGGACAGATAACACTGGCTTGGGCTTATACCCCTCTTTCAGACAGCTTCTGGTGAATCTCCTTTCCTCAGATTGTACAAGTTATGCCTTAACTTTACTCCTTGTACCTCTCTTTTTACTCACAGTGGGAGTAGCAGTCACAGCAATGCCCTCCTCTGTACCCCTCTGATTCTCCCTACTCTCTCCCAACAAGTTATGCTTATGTTCCTCCTGCCATGTCAGGACTCCTACTCCACCATTGACTTTCACCAGCTTCTTGCCCTGAATTCCAGACAGAACCCAACTAGATGGCAACTTATTCAAGGCTAGTAGAGCAAACTGTGATTCCTTACAGGCCACAGGAATTGTGCAAAAATATAGAGAGGGCACCATCCTGGTCAGCACCTTTTCCCATTGCATATCAGGTGGTAGAACTGGCCCAAACCTAGTAATCACCATGCCTAAATTGACCACCTGATTTTGATCCTGGAAGTGTGGCATGACATCCTGCATATTCACTGATGACCCTGAGTCCTCAGACATGGACAACACCATTGATTCAGGCACTTCTTCCACTTCCTCCACCTCATCTTGTTGCTGTGGTTCTGCATTATCTTGTTGGTCCACCTGGTGAGCATCATTGCCATCTTGGACAACATCCCATCCCACCTCTGGATATTGGGGATTGACAAAGAGGTTATTGTTTGGTTGAAGCTCCCCAGGGAAAGGGTGCGGATTGCCATCCAACGGCATTTGATCTTCATCTGCCGGCAACACCTCCGCGAAATCTGCTGACAAGATGTACACCGGTGCTGTCCAAGATTCTCGAACCCCTCCCACTGTACCAAATTTGCCAAACACCACATCACGCGGTACCAGTTGAGGAGAAGGGAACGAAGCATATACCAACGCCCTCTCCTTGATGGGATCATTGCTATTCCATGTATGAAATTGCCCAAAGGTCGACACCGCGTTGGCAATGTCTAGATTGTTGCGGTAGTCAGGATGCATACCAAGGAACATGAGCCAACCTCGACGAAATCCCAAGGCAGAACGATGATTTTGAGGCGCTTCCCCTACATGCAAGAATCTAAGGCCACTGTTCTGCAGCTGATATTGTCCATGTTGAACTAGTGCATTTACTGAATTTGGTCCATTCAATTGAAAAAGCCCCACACCAAACAGACTCGCTTGAATCGAAACCACATTGCGCTGCAGCGGACCAACAAGAAAATCGTGCACCTGGTCTCTCCAAAGTGCAGCAGCTTGAGGTGGCGGTGGCGGATCAATCACTGCAATGCAGTAATCCTGATAATCGGACGGCGGGTCATGGACAGGGAAGTAGTAGGTCCGCGGAAGCCTCGTCGGACCTCCGTCGATCACTTGATGACCCCACGGTAGCCACGGAAGCGGGTCTACTTCAAAGACCGCCATTGGATCAGGCGATGACGATACTGGCGGCGGAGTAGGGTTAAAGCTATTTTGGCTAGGAGATTTTGTTTGTTTCCTCGGAGAAGACGAGTCGGCCGAGGTGAACAGGGACTCTGGTCCTTTATTGGAAGTAGAAGCGACCAATTTAGGAACCCACTGTTTTTCTGTTTATTCTGTCCAAAACAGTTGTGTTTAATGTTTCCATAGGAAAAACAGGCCCTACACCTGATGTCATTTTCACAGTCCTTCGTTTGGTGGCCCATATGCAAACAGCGCCCACAGGCCCAGACCTTGGAGACCATATCATCTATCATTTTCTCAAAATCCTGTTGGGCCTCCTCTTCCGTGATATGGGCCACATTAACTTGGTCTGCCGCAGCGGGTTTAGACTGAACCACTGGCACATTCAACTCAGAGTGGCTCTCCCGCCTGACTTCATCTGACTGTTGATCAATAACTTTGTTCTGAACAAAAGCAAAATCTTTCATCGTACCAAAGGTAATTGGAGGCATAGCTTGTGTGACAAACATTTCTTTAGGACTTTGTCTAACAGAGACAGAGGGATCCGTATATCCCACGCAGGCCTGGTATTGAATTTTATCAGCAAAGACCAACCTTCTCTGTCCTTGAAGCCCTTGCTTTACTCACTCTTTGTGATTTATTCTGAAAGCAGACTCTCTTTTATCAGTCGTCTTCCGAGATGGACTAACTATGGTCCAACCTTCCTCACCAGCCTTTGTCCATTCAGCAAATTCCCATTTCCAATTTGGAATTCCTCTACCCCATAGATGAAAGTAACATTTAAATTGTGTGCAAGAAAATTTCCTTAGCTTTAAGACATGAAAACCCACTTCCTTGCTAGCCACACAGAAAGAAAAAACTCTGTCGTTCAGCCAGGACACCTTTAGATGATCACATTGCCCACATATTATTGCTTCCAAAGCAATCCCCACCAGGTCTTCCTGCATTTTGAAATTAGCTCTACCAAATGACACCACCATCTGGAAATGACCAGTATCTTCGGATGGAGCTACTGTAGTTTGGAATTTAGCAAGCACATCTTTGGCAAAATTCCTTCCATGCGAGAAAGCAAATCTTAGGTTTAGATCTGCATGTCCTTCAGTAAAATGAGAGTCCTGCTCTCCCAGGTCCTCAACAATCCCCAAACTAGGGTTCTGCTGTAGAATCTCATTGACAGAGCTAGGATCCTGATGAGATGAATTCTTGACCTCTAAAGGTGAGCATGGGAACTTCCTCGTCTCTTTTCGAGCCATAGTTGCCCCAGTCGGCTTAAGAGGATATCCAAGAGGCATACCCATCCTAACCACATGTCTAGGGAATTTGAGTTTGGCTCCCATACTGAAAATCTCATTTTTCTCCTTTGATCTGAACCCAATACGCTCACCCTTCGCATTTTTGAGCAGCAATATATCTTCATATAGACTTAAAGAGCCATCATATGCTTTCATTCTTCCACGATCTAGGTCACGGAACGTAGAGTAAGTGATTTTCCACGTCTTAACCAGATGCGGGATTGCACGTGAATCATAAACCTCCTCTTCCAAGCCCAGATCTGATGAAGGAGTTTCTTCCGATCCAGGCGACCAGATACACTTCACCACCTTGGCCTGGTAGGAGGAAAATTGCACTATGGATCCAATCTCAATGATTTCATTATCCGTCAAAAACTTGCCAATGATTGGGGTCCCAGATGCGGCCATTAGAATGATCCACTCCTTTAACATCCAGAGATGCAGCTCACCTTCTAAGACTTCAGGATCCGAGGAACCCGGATCGGACGTCCTTGAGTATCTCACCATCCATTTCCACGATGGAGTCGTCATGAGACTGAGGGGGGGAATGACAAGGGTTACCTTGAGAGAGGCCCGGAAGCCGGAGAGAATGATCGGAGCAGATGGGCTCGATCAACGCCACCGAGGAAGATCGCCGTCGCTAGGGTTTAGGGGTCCCCATCGCCGCCTCTCCTTGCTTTTTGGCTCAAGGATCGCCGTCGCTAGCCTAGATTGGTTTGTTGTAATCCTTTAATTTGTTGCCGGATCATAAAGGCTGAGCAGGAGTATCTAGATCGGGAAGCGAGATGTATTTTCTGTACTATGAACGTTCCGTGCTAGATGCCGAGCTATTTGCTGGGTTGATGCCTCGCCATGTGTAAGGATATGCAGGTTAAATCAAGAGATACTGCCATGGTCCGGCGGGCAGAAATTAGTCTTGTCGATGAAGCCGACTCTCTCTGCAGGATTCTTGATCGATAAGAAGAGCATCTAAATCAGCAGACCATCATCGCCAAGATCAGGCTAGGAAGATTTGAGGTTCTCTAAAGAGAAGATCAGCAGCCAACATGAAATCGTGTAGGTACTGGCTTTGATCATGTGTGGTATTCAGGGACGTTCCCATTGATTGCTAGCTTATTTAATTTAGTACGACCAGGTTAGCAAATTCTTGTCAGTTATTTATCTCTCCAGTCAGCTATGCAATGTATATGCATATACTCTTACGACTTTAGCCATGCAGGGAAAAAAAGTCAGCTCATCATGCATCAAGAGTTCTGCACGTTCTTCAGTTGTCCATGCACACCGGGCAAGAAACCTTGCTTCATGCATAGAGCATCATAGCTAGGTATTTATAATATATATGATTTCTTTCTATTTCTTTGTCTTCTTTTTGATGCACTACAACATATAGTCTCCAGATTTGTAATTCGTTGATTTTTTCTTTTTCACAGATGCATGATACCAATAATTCAACAGAATGAGTACCGCATATCGATGATATGTAGAAACTTGCATATGCCAGATGCAGTTTTGGTATACTAATTTGAAGTTGAGCAGACTACTAACTAATCAATATGTAGCGAAGAAAAAGATATGTGCATCATCGGCAGGTTTGTGGACGTCTCCCACTACGAAGTTCAGGTCGATTATTTTGTCTATAAAAAACTATTGTATTTTTCAATAAAATAATCATTATAATTATGTGTCTGTTGCTTCTTCAGTTCTTTAATCAATCATACATTTCATTTTATGCAAATACCAAATAAGTAGAAATAGGACTCATAATTAGATCTGCATTGACCGAACTGTCTATTAAGATTATACTATTAAGACATTAGGCACCACCTTTGTGCATAAAGTCTAAGATATATGTTCATTGTGTTAGATTAATCAAACCGTTTATAAATATATTGCAGACATAGCTCTATGGTGATGAAGAGTAGAAGTGTGTTTTAGATAAAACATATAAGGTACATTTTTTATTAGATGGTAATCATGCATAGGACAATAAAATGTGTTGTTTTGCTTGAGAAAGGAACACTGATAAGTTTATTCGCAAGTCATATGATTTAATAGCAGAAAATATGGATCAATGAACGGAATGGTCGATCTCCACTGAATTGTCTTCAAGTGTTGCATGCACTTTCTACCTATATTTGTGATGCGGGGTGGCCTTCGGACACCTCCTCCTCAAGACCGTCAAGCCCTCCTCGTGGCCCAATGACACGAGCTCGGGCCAAAGCCATACACCAAGAGGTGAACTCGCTCCTCTCTACACTTACCGTGAACTCTCCATTGGATGGAATGCTACCTCATGCCGACATGCTTTGTGTTATGAGGTACAAGGAGCACCAGGATCCCGGAGAGGAAGACACGCCATGGTCAAGAGGAGGAGAGGAGCAGCTGGTCGTGAAAATGGACATGGAGCTGGACCGGAAGTCGCCCGGAGAACGCAAGGAAGAGAAGATGGCCGGCCGGTCCAGAACCCGGTCTGACCGGCCTCCTGACCGGGCCACCCGGTCCAAACCGGCCTCCCAACTGGTGCCATCCGGGCGCTATCCAGGACCCCCGGAACACCGCCCGGTTGCCGCCCGGTCCAGGGCCCGGTCTGGACCGGCCTGGCCGGTCCCAGGTCCGGTCTGACCGGCCGCCTGACCGGCCTGCACGACTTAAGTCACCAAATCGGCCCGAACCGGTTTCACTTGTACCTTTTCGGCCCATGTCGCCTTGTAAGACTATATAAGCACCCAGGACGCCCCTTTACCTCTTTAGACATAATTTGAGCTTAAACCAACTTTGAGCTTAGTCTCCCTAGGGTTAGCATCCATCTTGGACAAGCATCCCTTTGTAATCAAGGCACTCTTGTTGTTGATTTGGATATTGTTGAGTGAGATTCTAGTGCAAGCCACTCTCTCTCCCTCACCAATCTCCTTTCTCCAACACCAATCTCTCACCGGGAATTCTGCCGCGTGCCTCTTCCGGGTGATTCTATTGGCGTGGTCCATCGAGCCACGGGGGTAAGCATCGGGTGTATCGGGTTGGTGTGCGTGCGTGAGTACCGGTGTTCCTCGTGTTCCTCGAGTTTCTTCGCACCCTCCCACCTTTTCCCCGTGGATTTTGGTCAAATCGCGAGATCGGGCCAAACCCTAGATCTCAGATCTCATCATATGGTATCAGAAGCTTTTGGTTACCGCGATTTTGACCCTCCACCCACCCGATTTCGTTTCTAGAAATTTTTTTCCAAAAAATCCCCAAAAATAGCCCTAAATTGCCTTTGGACGGATCTGCGATGTTGTTGCGTTTTGAGTGGTTTTGGTCCGTGGATTCGGTGTTGTTGTGCTTGATCTACTATTTCCCCCACCTTTTAGCCTCCAATCCCTTCATTTCCCTTCGATTTGGTCTTTTGATCTTGGTTTGGGGGAAGAACAGGAGAGAGAAACGTGCGATCCGGTTGAGCACCGGTCGACCGGCCCCACAACCGGACCGGCCAGCCCAGAAACCGGTTGACCGGCCCCCAGACCGGACCGGCCGGCCCAGGACCCGGTCCAACCGGCCTACCGACCGGGCGCCACTCCGACACCGCCCGACTTCGTTTTTCGACCACCACCACCACCACCACCATCGCAGGTATAACTTGCAGTTTTCCCTTGTAGCCCTCTTCCTTCTGCGATCTATCCTATCGAACATTGCTTATCTAGTGTTGCGAGACATTGCACGTGACCCCGATTGTGAGGTGTGTGTGTAGTGTGGAGTAAATCTTCTAAGCAAACACTCGTGTGGCAAGATAGCAAAAGCGAGCTAACGCTAACATAGTGCGAGAAAAAAGCTGCAAAAACACAAAAAGAGTGCAAGTCGCACAATACATACAAAAGAGTACAAGTGCCACCATAGATACAAAAGAGTGCAAGTGCCACCGTATACAAAAGAGTTACAAGCTTATAAGCAAAAGAGAGAAGAAAAGAGAGG
This sequence comes from Lolium rigidum, assembly GCF_022539505.1. NCBI lineage: Eukaryota > Viridiplantae > Streptophyta > Magnoliopsida > Poales > Poaceae > Lolium > Lolium rigidum. The sequence goes on from NC_061509.1 coordinate 197,198,737, forward strand.
TCGCGTACGAATCTAGTTGTCTCTCCGTTTGCAACCAAAGCTTTGCCTCTCCTTGTGTTAGTGTGACACCGAGCACCCTTACATACACTTTTCCGCTCACTTTTGGTTGCACTAATCCCGCTTATCCCGTGTGTGTGTTCCACAACTTTTCCGTGTTTATAGTGAGCGCCAATTTGACATTTGGATTTTTGGACCTCACCCACTTTTAACAACATACTTGATTTCGGATTTCGTCTTCTGGCTTTCCACCATACTCACCTACCACCATTGTCGTCGTGGTGAACGGACAGATGCCATAGGATGGCTTAAGTTGGGGCCGAATGGACGCAAGAGGATTCGGGGGAGGGTTTGTGATTAGATGGGATGAACTTCCGGATGGTTTCCTCAAGAACTTAGCCAAGGCTAGAGGTTGAAGAAGAAAGACATAAGGAAGAACTCACTCTAGATCATCATCTTTATTGATCTCAACAGGCTACAAGTTTCTCAGTACAAGCTATCCTGTGTTCATGCGCGATCTCTCTGTAAGAAGGGCTGCCCCCTCTCCTTATATAGGGGAGAGGTGGCTTACAGGGCAAGAAACCCTAATGGCATCTTTGACTAGACAAACTACTTTACAAAGCTACTTTAATCATAGAAGACACCGGAGCCCTCTTTAATCGTAGACGCTGACGTCCTCCGGCTTCTTTGACCGTCATCCTTCTCTTTATCGTCAGCCCTTCGTCAAAAGTTACTTTGCTTAGCTCATCTTTGTCTTCTAGCTTTGGAGAGAATCTTTGACCAGTCCTGCCGACCTGCTCGTCCTTCCGGAGATCCGGTATCTTCTTACCTGATTCCGGTATACCCCTCTTGGGGATACCGGCTTAGCCTCACTTAGCTAAGTTCCTATCTTTAAGTTCCGGTACGAACATTAAACCGGTATCTTGATGGCTCAAACCATCCGGTTTGGCATGCCTTTGGCATACCGGGGTCATCCCCCAACATTAGTCCCCGAAGCTGGTATAGTCCGGCGGATCCTATCCAACGGACCATGCCGAGTTCTTTCTTTCCCGGATACCGGTTTAATCTATCCGGCCTTAGGCTTGGATCCGGCATCTTTTATCCAGATCATCGCCATCTCTTCTCCTTAAGGCACTATCCGGTGTCTTATCCTCCGGCATCTTAGTCATTTAACACTTCCTCGGCGACGTCGAGAATATCTCGGGCCCCGCGCCCGTCAGTGACATGCGCACTGTGACTGACGCGCCAGTGTCAGGGGTCACTTCCCTTCGACTTCTGCGCGCACATTAACTGCCTCACAGCGAATCCCAACCGCTTCACTGGATCCGTGGGTACCTTCCTGTGTCTTATTATTCCTTCGCGTGTATCACCGTGCCACGTGGTGGCTCGTGGAGTGAACCGTCGCGGCCCAAGACCCCAACCGTCAAGGCCCAGCGGTTTCGGCCCACGCCACCCTCTTCCTTTATAAGGGGAAACCACCCCTCCTTCTTCCTTTTCTCGCATTCTCCAACTCCTCGCGCACAGTGCTTTCGCTCTCAGCGCCTCCGCCGCTGCGTTTCGCCGCCTGAGCTCCGCCGCCCAGCGAACCTTCGCTACCGCTTCGCCGGACGCCACCAGACTTCGTCGCGCAAAGAACTTCTGCGGCGTCTCTGCCCCCGCCGCGACATTGCTGCTTCTTCGAGCTTCTTCTTGCCTCGCCGCCGACGGACTACCTCGCCGGCCCTTGGCTCGTCGCTTCTCAGGCGAACCTCTTCCTCATCTACTCCGCCGCCTCAGGTTAGGCCCAATCTGGATTCACTCCTCTTTTGCTTGCTTTCTAGATCTCGACTCGGTAGTGTATTTACTTCTTCTTTTTCTTGCTTTTTCTCTCTTTCGTAGATCTTCGCGCGGGGGTATATCGTGGGATTCCTGTTTTTCCTTGCCGAACCTCATGTCTAGTACGGAGTCCTCTACTTCTTCTTCTGCCTCTTCCTCTGCCAGCCGGCGTAGCAGATCTTCCGACGGGCTCACCGCTGACCTCGCTCAGATGGATGCCGAGTCCGGTAGCAACCGTGCCTCCGGTAGCAATCGTGCGTCCGGTAGCTCTAGCGAAGGTTCCGGTATGGATTCTTCCGGTATCACTCGTGGGGCCTGGATGGGCTCCAACATCACTAAGTTCGAGATTGACTGGTTATACCGGTCCAGGAGGATTCCGGAAGGAGTAACCTGCCGGCTTCCTCGCGATGAAATCAAACCGGTGCCTGAACCCGGTGAACGAGTTGTTTTCCTTGCTCATTTCGAGCGCGGCTTCGGCCTTCCTGCTTCCGACTTCTTTCGTCGTTTCCTTGATTTCTACGAACTTCAACCTCATCACCTTCCTGGCAACGCCATTTTCTACCTCTCTTGCTACGCCACCTTCATGGAGGCTTACATCGGCATTCGTCCCACTCGTGAGACGTTTGCCCGCTTCTTTGCTCTTCGGATCAATTCCGTTCAGGGCAAGGATATTCCTAAACCCAAACCCCCGTTCAATGCGGGTCTTGCATCATTGGCTCCCGTCAAGGGAGCCCCTTTTTAAGTTCTCCGGTCTCGAGTCATGCCGGCTATGGCAAGGGACCTTTTTCTATGTGAAGAACAAGGGCGCCCCGGACCTCATCAACTTGCCGCCCTTCAATCTGGCGCCGCCCTCGAGGGCCAACTGGAGCTACAACCCGAAGGACTCTCATATTGAGACCAACCGGATTATACGCTTCATGAGGCAACTGATGAAGGACACCAACATCTGCTCCGACGATATCATCCGCGCGTTTATTTCGCGCCGGGTGCTTCCGCTCAAGCGCCGCATGCACAAGATGAGCGAGATGTACGGTCCTGGCGATCCTACAAAGATCACCGGAATTCCCCTTAGTAAGAAGGACGTTGTCCTCAAGGCCGGTCAGATTTGCCAGACCGCCATGCCGGAGGACTGGGAATGGGGACTTCGGCCTCTTAGTTCCACCAACCCCCCGACCCAAGCAGTAAGAAATTACACAACTCGGGTCGGTATCCCGGTAACTTTTTCATTGTGATTAAACTCTTTCTACCTTTCTTGTTCTTTCAGGCCAAGGACCGTTTCCCCGGCATCTTGTCTGACCGGCGAGGCCCTGCCCAGAAGCGAGGTCTAGACAAGTTCGACCCCGACCCCGTCATCTTCTGGAAGGATCTAAAGATGGGCAAGACCGCCGCCTCGCGCCTTGGCAGGTCCCCGCCGGAGCCCGCTGGTTCGTCCGACGACCCGGCTATGTTTGAGGTAGCTTCTCTCGTTTGATCTCTCATATTTTACTGTTGTTGATCTTCTGTAGATCTCTCCTCAACCGGTACCAATCCGCAGATTCACGAGCACGTGGCCCCGCTGGACGCCGAGGCCGGCAATGAGTTTGTGGACAAACTCATGGCCCACGGCCAGAAGAACAAAGCTCCGGCTCCGGACGCCGGCTCCAGCCATGGTCCTCCTGCCAAACGCCTCCGGACGGAAGTCGTTGGGGGCAAGCAAGTAGGCTCAAGGCGTTACAAGGGCAAGCAGATGCCCACTTCCTCCGGGTAAAACTCGTTTCTTTGCTTTTCTCGTTTCGTTGTGCCTAGTTCTTTTCCGGTTATTTTTTCCAATTCTCTATTTTTCTCTTTTTCAGCCCTGCGCTCAAGCTTGGGCCCAGGTCTGAGGACTCTGCCGGCTCCGCTGGGGCCTCAACTCCTCCTCCTCGTTCAAGCCCGACACCATCTGGTGCCGGCAACATTTCTGCCTCCCCTCCGGGGGGCACTACAAGTTCGGGGCGCGCGGCCCCTAAATCTCCTGACCACCGCGCGGAGGAGGACCTTACCTTCCCTCCAGAGACCCAGGATACCGGCGCCAGCCACATCGGCGCCGATGAAGAAGCTGCCGGGCGGTCGGAACCTTTGGTTCCTTCCGTCCAAAAAGAAAAGAAGAAGAAGAAGAGTCTGCGCTCTTCCCCCTCCAAGGCCGTGCCGGAAACTTCCGCGCCGGCATCCTCCACCTTGTCACCAGAAGCCGCGGCGCCTGACGCCACGCCAAATCCTCCGCCGGAAACTCCTGCCTCTGCGGCGACGCCAACGCCTCCGCCGAGCCAAGGACCCCTCGCAACCACGCCGATGCCGCCGCCGGCAGCCCCCAAGACCATCAAGCGCCTCAAGCCGGGGGAGTCGCGCGGGAAGGCCGTGGAGGCGCTCAGCGGCTCGCGGTCTTTGGTGCTGCACGTCGGGCCTGCCGCCGCTGCGGTCTCGGAAAAACCTACCGGCCTGCTTGGCCGGATTACTTCGTTCAAGCGCGACGGCCGAGAGCTGGGGCACCTGCTGCCTTATGCGGAGCAGTGGAACGCCGCGGACATGTCCAAGGCGACCCGCGGCTTGGGCAAGGACCGGCTGCCAATGCCAGACCCTGCCGGTGAGCGAAACTCGGAGGAGCACTTCATGCGGCTACGCCGGGCCGTCAAGGAGCTGGACAGTGCGTGGTTCGACGCCACCAACAACTTGATGGTAAGTTCTTCAAGGACTGTTTCATCTCTTTGACTTGCGTTGATTTCTTTTCTTCTGGTTCTCTCATATCTTTTCTTGAAGTTTTAATGTTATGCCGGTTTCTCCCTTGCTGAATCATATCCATTCTCCCAGTCCCCGAGTTTGGGGTTAAGAACTCTGTTCTTAGCGCTAAACTTTACTTAGAAATGCGAAACCGGCACTGCCAGTCCCCGAGTTTCGGGTTAAGAACTTTGTTCTTAGCGCTAAACTTTACTTAGAAACGCGCGAAACCGGCATTGCCAGTCCCCGAGTTTCGGGTTAAGAACTTTGTTCTTAGCGCTAAACTTTACTTAGAAACGCGCAAACCGGCATTGCCAGTCCCCGAGTTTCGGGTTAAGAACTTTGTTCTTAGCGCTAAACTTTACTTAGGAACGCGGAAACCGGCATTGCCAGTCCCCGAGTTTCGGGTTAAGAACTTTGTTCTTAGCGCTAAACTTTACTTAGGAACGCGCAAACCGGCATTGCCAGTCCCCGAGTTTCGGGTTAAGAACTTTGTTCTTAGCGCTAAACTTTACTTAGGAACACGCAAACCGGCATTGCCAGTCCCCGAGTTTCGGGTTAAGAACTTTGTTCTTAGCGCTAAACTTTACTTAGGAACGCGCAAACCGGCATTGCCAGTCCCCGAGTTTCGGGTTAAGAACTTTGTTCTTAGCGCTAAACTTTACTTCTCACTTTTGTCTCCTTTGAACAGAGCACCGCGGACGCCCGGAAGAAGCTCTTTGAGGAGCTCTTGTGGGAGCATCGGGACCTTGCGGAGGCTCACAGCCAATGCCAAGGTTAGTTTTCCTTTTTCCGCACCCGGCATCTTTTGTATGGAAAGTCTTATTCTTACCGGTATCTTTTGCTTACTAGCTGTTCCGGGAGCTACCATCGAGACGCTCCAGGCCCAAATCACTACTCTTCAGGGTATCGTCTTTTCTTTTCTGGTTAATCTGTTGTTTTCTTATCCATCAACTACCGCTTTACTGATACTCTTCCTTCCGTTGTGTAGGCGAAAAAGAGCAGCTCATCCGGCAGCATCAGGAGGCCCTTAGCGCCCAAAAAACTAGCTTCCAAGAGCTTAAGGAGCAGGCTGTGCAGGCCCGGCTCCAACATGAGCAAGAGCTGAAGGATGCCAAGGCCGCAGCCGAGGCTAGGCTGGCAGAGGTCGTGGAGGATTCCACGAACTCCAACGCCGTGCTCATGACAGAGCTGGAGGAAGAGAGGAAGGCGCGGAAGGCTGCGGAGCACCATATTGAGGTCATGACCACTGATCATAAGGAATATGATCGGTTGATTATGCAGATTGACGCACTGTGCCTCCGTAAGTCTTTGTTCTGTCCCTTCTTTCGCTTATAAGCTTTACTTTCCGAAAATGCATCCGAGTTTCTTTTCCTTTCCTCAGACCGTTTTCCGGTATCTTAGGCTTATCTTCTGCCCTTCTTCTCGCAGAACACTTCCCGGACTCCCAGACTCACGCTGTGAAGAAGGTGATGGAGGATCGCGTGGCGCGGGAATTTCCCAACATGGACGCGCATTGGGATGGGTACGACTATTTGGTCGCCCTCTCTGCTCGTGTTCAGCATATGCGTTCCGTGGACCGGCTTCTTGTCGACCTTCCGGACGTCGCCATCCACCTCTTCAAAGTGCCGTGGCCTGGGGAAGCCATGCCGGCCAACATGACCCTCACCGCCAACCGGCTTAAGGAGGCAGGACCGCGGATCCGCGAGTGGCAGTGCTCTGCGGCTCGCGCTGGTGCTGATGTTGCGCTGCGCTCCGCGTGCTCCTGGTATCCGGAGCTGAATCTGGACGCGCTCTTAGGCGCACGCGAAGGTGCTGCCACGGACTTGGACCCCGCTCTTACCGTGAAGCGGCAAGATCGGGCCTACCGGCTTGCCGAGTTCGCCGACGTCCGCACCTTCATCCCTCCTCCTCCTGGTGTCACGGATTACCTCCTTGATGAGGAAGAAGAAGAAGAAGAAGGAGATGAGGATGAGGACGCGCCGCCGGAAGCTCCCGAAGCCAGCCATGCTCCCCCTGAAGCCCCTGAGACCGGCGCTGCTCCGCCTGACGCCCCTGCTCCCTGAATTATCTGTCTTACAATTTACCCTGCCTTGCTGTTTGGCCCTGCGTGGCTTAGAACAATGTTCTGTTAAATTCTGCCCCGGTATGCCGGGGCTTATGATGTAAAACTTAAGTCTGCTTGTGGTTGCCGCACAACATCTTATGCCGGTATGTTATACCGGTGTTAATTATCTTGAGTTTGCCTTAGCATTTTTGCGTTTGGTTCTGCTTTTATCCTGCACTGCAAAGATTTCCAAATTGTTTCTGCATTCAATTTGATGCACACTTGGTTCTTTTGCCTTGGCTCTGCCTGCCTTCTCTGGGCGTTCTTTGGCGTATGAGCACAAGGTTCTTTCACCAAACAAGCATTTTCTTGAATTTAGAAATAACTTCGAAATTTTGCAAAAAACCGGGTTAACCGGGGTTAGTTAAATTTTTCCGGATTGTTCTTTCCCGCTCGTCCTCTTCGCAGTTCATGTGCTTATCCCCTACCGGTTTATCTTGCTTGCCATGAAGCCGGTTTGCGGACATCAGCAGAGTCGAAGACTCCGGTAGGGTTTAGCACACTACTAAACCGGAAAGAAAAAACGTTCAATAAGCAACCGGTAAACTGAAAAAAATAGACAAGTTACATGCAATCTTATTGGGGTAGTCCCCGAGATTCCTTCAAGGTTCCGACATCTTTTATTCATAGCAAATAAGGTACAAAAAAGGAACTTCTTACTCCACAACTTCTCTCCTTTGAAAGTCCCCAGAGCCGGCATCTCTCCTTTGAAAGTTACATGCAATCTTATTGGAGCGGCATCTCTCCTTTGAAAGTCCCCAGAGCCGGTCCCGACGGGGAGTACCGGTGACTCATGATTTCCTGGACGACGCGCAGAGCGACACACTCCAAGGTGTTCACCAGGCTCTCAGAGTGGCGGTGCAGCGAATGAGCCACCATGTAGTTGATCTCCTGCCGCAGCCGACCTGGTGCGTTCTTCCGACGGGGCGGACAGGTCCACTCCATCGAGCGCGCCTTCAGTGTGAAACCCTTCCACCCGACGCCATGGGAGCGGGTTCGGTGGAAGGAGCCGATGAGTTCGGCTTCGAGGGTTGCCTTGATCTCGTCATGCTTCTTCTTGAGCTCATCAGGCAGATCCGCGTACGTGACCGGAGTGTCTTCCGCCATCTCGGATGTAGATGGCGATGTCGTGGATGTCATAGGGCGTCCCACCGGGCGTGCCAGAATGTGTTGACGTCAGAAACCCACTGGCGGGCAGAGACGGGCAACACCGTAGAGCCGGGAACAACTAGGGCTGCGGCTGGCCCTAGTCCCTCCGAGTGACGGCCCGCAAAGCCTCCCGGTCGCACGCACCGATGTTTATCACAAGGGCGTGCCACCCGACCTATACCTGGTCAGGAAGGTTTGGATGATGCCTCGCTTAGTTTCCTGCAGGGCACACACGTAAACGTTAAATACGAGCCTCGATCGGCTCTCGAGTTATCCCGTGAATCGGCTCAAAGAGCCGATCCACCCATGATTCAGACGTGGTGTCCGAATATATGGTGGTCCTGCTTGATCAAGGTAAAGCTAATGAGATCTACGACGATGTGGGGTTTTCACCGCATAATCGAATCATCCTACTCCAGGTTGGGCCTCGCGGCCACGCACGGTGATCATAAGCCGATCCTAAACAAGGCCTAAAAACCAACACGAGGTTGATCCTCGGAACATCCTGCTTAGGGCCAACGAACGACACCCTACGTGCCGTTGGATCCTCCCCCCCTTTGTAAGGCCTAACTATTGCAGATATTAAACTAATCCTTGTAGAACAAGGAGCAATCGTAACGGATCAGATCTACTAAACTATGATCAAGCGGGTGCCGCCCCTACACCTAAAATAGGTGTAAGGGCGGCTAGACATGCAAGGGTTGCACTACGAAAGCATGCAAGCACGAAGAACAATGCTAACCCTAACATGTCTAAGATAACTACGTTGCTCGCCATCAAAAAGGCTTCAAGTACGAGCAACGCATGAACAACGGGGCAGGCTTGGCTGCCTAGATCGCAAGATGCGATCTAGGCAGCATGATGCTTACCGGTAGAAACCCTCGAGACGAAGGAGTTGGCGATGCGCCGAGATTTGTTTGTGGTTGAACGTTGGTTGTTGTTTATTCCATAAACCCTAGGTACATATTTATAGTCCAAATGGACTTTCTAATGTGGGCGTGCACCAAACCGTGCACGAGTAAGATTCCAACTTCTAAACTAAGATGCGATCTAATATGTTACAGATACATGGGCAATTAAGCCCAACTTGGTAAAAGGCCGATTCACGTATTACTTCTATATATATATTCTTTACGTCCATCTTGATCGCGGCCCACCTCTGACTCGGTCAAATTCTGGTGATAACACATGCCCCCCTGGTTTTGGAAATGACATTTCCAAAATCATTACGCTTTCTTTCGTCGGGTCATGTCGTGGCAGAGCAGCAGCTGCCGCAGAATCCCCATCATGATGCCTTGCCCCTTCCACTTCTCCACGTGGTCGTAGAATTTTCCCGTTGGGCAACATCTCCTCGGAAGCCGCTCGTGGCATTGAATCTCTCTCATATCCCCTTTATTTAACTCGTTCTAAACAGCTTGCGTCTCCTTCATCCTCCTCGCATTAGCACCAAAACCTTCCGTGCCGCCATGTCTTCTTCCTCTTCCTCCGAGTTTTCCTACGGGTCCGACTCCTCCCGCGAGACGCCGCCGGAAATTCGTGCCCCGAAGACCGGGACGAGGAGAGCCATGCCTCCTCCATTTGGTCCGAGGACGACAAGTCCTTGACCAGCGGGGATGAAGATCTTCAGTTCCTCGCCGATGGGGAACCGGAGCCAAAAGCGAGGACGACCGGCTCTCCCGGGACGGCTGCCCCACCTCTGAAGAAGAGGGAGAAGAAGACGACGACGACGACGACTCCCTCGAAGGCTACCCGCCGGCGAAGCGCCTCCGCATGTGGTGGGACGATGATAGCAGCGACGATGAGGACGGGGATGAAGCCCCCGTGGAGGGCTACGGGAGTAGCGACGAGGAGCCCATCGGCAGCAGTGCCGATGAGAGTTCTGAGGATGACGATGAGGGCAGTGATGGCCCGTAGATTAGGATCTAATAGTATAGGCCTAGCAGTAGTAGATTGGTCAATAGACCCTTCTTTTGTTCTTCCCTCCTTGAGCAATCGGCTCCCCATTGTAAGAAATCCCAATGCTAATGAAGAATTCCCTTAGCTTGATTTCGCCGATTTCTTTCCTGCTGAGTTTGTCGACTGTTGGCCTAATCCATGCTTAGCGACTGATGGTAACGCATCAGCTCCATGATAATCTGCGAGACAGGCCAATTTAGCCATCCCTCCAAGCTAGCTGGCTTCCGCCGATGATGATGACACAGCCGATCTTAGTAAGCTGGCGACTTGATCTTGGAGCAGGCGATTTTAAAAGAGCCCTGGAACCGCTTTGGATGCTCAAACTGATGACTCTGTAACAGAACACTGCTCTCCAAACCAGTTGTGTCGCAGGGCTAGCCGATTCCAACCAAATCGGCTCCCCAGAGCAACGACCTTTAGGGCGAGCTGCCCCCCGAGCCATATGTGCCGACATTAGCCTTAACTCATAACGTAGCCCCCAAGCAGAGAACCTTTACGGTGAGCTGCCCCCCGAGCTTCTTTAGTTCTTGCCGGCCAGATCGGCTCCTTTCCTTTGGTGGATCCGATGCGATCCACCCTTGACCTGATCTACACGTTCAGGCTGCTCTTGGCACTGTTCTTGAAGAGAGAATCCGAGCTCTTAAGCTACCCCATTAAGGAGTTCTTTCATTAAAACCCTCTTCGTGCTCCATTGACCCTCTGCTCGTGACAGTTATTTCTATCGAGTCGATGGCCATGCATCGGCTCCATATCCTTAAGTCGATGTCTGCTGCATCGGCTGTGCTCGAAATTTTTTCGAATTTTTAGAATTTTACGGCCGACTTGTGCATCGGCCCCCATACTCCAACACTCATTACCAAAGGATGAGACGCTTCTAGTGCATATCCTTGTGTTCTATCCACCTGAGTGCCCCCCCGAGCCGATTCTGTCAAGAGAATTGATGGTATCGGCTTTGTTGGATAACATGTTGAACCCAGTGCAGTAATGGTGGGTGAGGATAATTTTGGCCGATTGCTGGAATCGGCCTCCACGTTGCTTGCTCGGTGAAGGTTTTGTAAGTTCCCTTCATAAATTTTTGGGGCCGATCACAAGGACCAGCCTCGCCATGTTTGCTCCTCGACGTGCTCTTGCTACTCGTTCAGGCCGGTAGACAAAACCAGCCCAATCTCTGACTTTATCATGTTGGTGCGCTTGCTGCCGTCCACCTTAGATGTATCGTGTAACCGTGGAGCACCGAGTTTCGTCGGAAGAACGAGCACCATGTTTGTGCCAGCCGATGTTTCATCATCGGCTTTCCTTTGCTTGGGGCGCCACTCCATTTTTCGTGGACGACCCTCTTCATCCAGGGTTCGCTGAACCTTCGCAGCCAGATCAGGCCTTGCCTTCCTCAATGTATGCAAGTATAACCTCTCGGCTTCTTCCAGGCCGCGCAATCGTTGAACCCTGCGTTTCTGGGAACGGCTGAGTCCGTCGGGGCACCACCTTGGCCGGTGGTACCTGTCTTCTTCTTCTCCCTCGTCTTCTGAATCTTCGAGATCTTCCAACCGAGGGGACTCAGCTCGTTTGCTCTGCGGCGGGAGAGGTCCCAAGCGCTCGAACACGGACACGTTGGCTGCCTCCTTCTTTTTTCGGTTGCATTCTGGGCAATTGCCGATTGTGGGCAATCGGCTCATTCCTGAATCCCAGCAGTGCCTGAAGAAAGGGCAATCCCAGTGCCTGTCCTCGTCGTCTTTCTCCCTTGCCTTTCCCTTGGCGCAACACTCGTGCTCCTCCTCATCGCGATTATGCCGACGATGTCTTCTAGCCAGACGATCTCTTTCATCATCATCGCTGGACCGTCGGCGTTGGTCGTACTGACTCACATACTTGTTGAGGAGGTGATCGGAGAGAGGTCGTTGATATCTTATGTTCTTCACTTCTCCCTCCGTTACGTAGCGCTTGCCGTCTTGGCGGAGCCGATCGCGTGGAGCGGCTTCCTCTCGTTTCTTCGTTATGAGAGCAGCTGCCCTCATCTCCATCCTTGCCGCCGTGGTGTCCAAGATCTACCATGTTGATATTGCACAGGAAACCCGGCTGGCACCCCGCATGGCAAGCATACTCCACCATGTTTACGGCGGGGAAGGGGTGTGTGTCGACCTTCATGGCGTACCGGTTGAAAATTAGACGCCCGTTCTCTATCGCCGCTTGGATGTGCCGACGCCACACCGTAACACCCCACTTTTTGCAACCTTGTTTATTTGTCCATAATGCAAAAATTAGGGGGAACAAAAACTTTTTCTTAGACTATAGATAGATGAATTGCCTTGATCTCGTTGGTTATGATGAATTGCCTTGATCTCGTTGGTAGATGAATTGTCTTGATTTGCTTGTTGAGTTTTGTCTTGAGCTACCTCATAGAACAACATCCCTAGTGGTTAAACAAGCAACTCACCAAATAAAACACATGTGTGACTTAGGAAATGTTGTTTTCCTTCTTACTACATCAAACCTCTCTCCTGATGACAACATGAGTGTGCCATCTTGATTTTCTCTTTGTAGTACAAGATAGCTCAATCATCCTTAATTCAAAACTTGGGATCAGCTACCCCTCATCACATCCTTCTCTTGTACCCACTCATCTTTGTTGGTTTAGAGGCCATGTCGACCATCTGTGTTGACAGGCTTTAAATGTCCAGACTTTGGCAATTGATCTCTAAGCACCCACAACTGTTATTATTGACTTCAATGCATGGATCTCATCTATGCAGCATTCTCTTCAACCTCCATGTCTTGCATGTCTCGGACTATCCTTGCAGCACATATATTCAACTTGATCTTATACCCTATCCAGATGTTTCAACACTAGAACACTTCCTTCAATTTTACCTCTTGTTTTTATTCAAGTGTAATCTTCACAAAACCAAGAGTGGGAATGATGGGTACATTTTGTAGCCACCATCTACCCTTGAGAACACTTCTCCCTAAATTAAGTTTTTTTCTCAAAAACCCTATTGTTTTTCCTTCTCAAGTTTTGATCACAAAACTACTTCTAGTTTTATTAAATCTTTTCATAATAACTCTTCAAAGAAAACAAGGAACTAAAATGGGTTTTGTTTTTCATCCCATTTCTACCAAGTACTGATTTCTAAAACATTACTCTCTATTTTGTTTTGTTTTTAACAAAAGGCTTGTTTATGGTACCTATACCATTTCTTGTTTACTTTAAAATTGAGAAAAACTCTACTTTACTTGAGAAAGTAAGTAGAATATTTTGAACTCCTATGTTCCAACTAGTTTTCTCTCAACATCTTCAAAATTCCATTTCACTTGAGTTCATTCCCAATTGTCTCTAGACAATTGAGATGTGTCCCATACCCTTCAATTAAACTCTTTTTCAAATGGCAACTCTTGCACATCTTATGCACATCTCTGATCCACCACATTGTATCCCCTCCATCCTCCAATTTTTGATCAAATGGATGACCATTTGATACTTTCAAATTACTCCCAATTGACCTCTTATTTTTAGAGCAACTTATATTTCATCATACCCATCTCAATCCTCTATTCTTTTCCATCATCACTTTGACCTCATGAATTGATGATTTATGTCAATATATTCATCATTGTGGGTATATGGTTATTTCACTCACCATCTCTCTTATTCTTGCTCTACCATTGTCTCAACCACCATCACCATTATCTTCTTGGCACAAGGCCATCATGCAACAAATACCATCATGGTATATTTTACCATCACAATCTTCCTCCATCTCTATATCTCTCACATTGTTCATTTTTTTTTATTGACAAGAATGGAGCCGGCCAAATTGTGTTGGCATGACAAATTCGGCCAGCCATTGTGCTCCTCACTTTCTTCTCTTGCAAGCCTTGTCTCCCAACTACCTCAACAATTAAATGGGCAGCCACCCACCTTGGCCAATCAAAAAAGGAGGCAGCCACCCCTCTCCCTCTATAAAAACCCCCTAGCCGGCCACCTCCTCCCCTTTGCTTCATTTCTTCTCTTCCTCCACTCCCTCACACTCTCTCCCTGCTCTCCCCCACGAAATGCTGCTGCTCCTTGCTCCCATGGCCGGCCATGGCCATGGAAAGCCACCAAGATGGAGCCCCCCTCCTTCCTCAAGCTTCCCCTCACCATGAGAGCATTCCTCTCACTCTCTTCTCCCCTAACCCTAGCTGAATCCCTCTCCATTTCTCCTTTCTCCTCTCACAAGATTGGATCTTGATGCAGGTGCATGTTGAGCTAAGCATGGAGAAGCTTGAGCTATCCTCAGATCTGAAGTTCTTGAGCAAAGTTCGTCCAAAACCTTGCAGTAATTTCTGTAATTTTGCTGTTTCAGATTCTGGTACGAACTTGTAAAATCCACCGAATCTCGTGTGCAGATCCAAATCGAGTGATTCAAAGTTCCACAGTTAGATACGGAAAAGATCTACAACTTGGCGTTGGTCCCATCCTCAAATTCGTTACGGATTGACCGTGGTAAATAAAGTTCTGTAAACATGCAGAATCACTGTTTGTTAGATTTATCCCGTTTTACAAAACCTTTTTGAGCAAACTCAACTGTGGGTGAAAGACCTCTTCAGTATCTTCATTTTGGCGGTGGTTTCACTTCGATTGACCTCCTGAAACTGAAATGGTTCACAGATCAAGATCTGGTCAGATCTGACTTTGTCGAATTAAACCAGGAGCTTGGAGACGAATTTTTGAATGAAACCAACTGGGTAAGAACTACCTATTCAATACCTTTCAGATGCAGCAAGCCTCATATTTTTCTGATGTGTGTATGATTTTTGGTGAATTAAACTTGTTCTGTGTGTTCTGCAGACATGACTGTTAGTTTTTAATTCATCAAAAATCCATTTTTGAACCTAATTGAGTGATTCCAATTCTGTAAGACTACTGAATGTTTTCTTAATCACCTCAAACAAGTTTCAAAACTTTATCTATTCTGTAACTCCAGAGAGAAAGAAAATGGTACAGACATGCAGTAAATTTGTAAATCCATTTGTGAGAGTTTCAGAAATAATTTGAGCCCAAATCCAACTGTGTATGCATCTCTGTTTAATTACCTTTCAAATGCAAGTGGCCTCATATTTTTAAGATTTTTCTACGATTTATGGCTTACAGATCTTGTTCTCTGGACAGTCAGATTCAAAGAAATTCCTAAAATTGTAGGTTTAATATTTTTGGGTGATTCCAATTGGGTTAGTCTTGTATTAGTACTGGCTATACAGGAAAAATATTACTAGTCTCTGTTCATACATATTTGTTGCTGTTAGTAATGTTTATGTGTGACATGCATTGTTGAAGCAAAACTTTTCGGTTTATATAAAACCCTTGACCAACTCTTTTTAGTAGAGGTGGGCAACCATTGTTTTATGCTTGCAAAGCAAAACCTCTGCAACTTAACATTAGCTCTTTTGTTTAGCTTGAGTTTTCAAATGATGTGGATTATGGTTTGCTTCCTATTTTGGTTGTAGTGTTATGGGAACAAATTATGTTAGGAAAACTGTTTTCTACTTTTCCAAAAATGTTTGAAAATGTTTTGTGAATGTTTGTGATGCCAAACAAATGCTCTTGTCCTCTTTATGATGTTATCTACCAGGGGATACTTAGTTGTGCCATGGTGATACCTAGAGAGGCAATTGCTAAGTCGTGGCACTCTCATACCTTCACTAGGTAAATAAATATAATGGGGTTTTCTTTTAGTTGCTTTGTAGTGCCTATAAGTCTTTTGTATGTTAGCCCTTAGTAAAGTGGTTAGCTATTGATTGTTGAATGTTGCATGCTTGTTATGTTTGGAGCAATGTGATTGATTGTGTTCCTTTTATATTTTCCGGCGATAGATGCGAACAATTCCGGAGAAGAAGAAGAAGTGGATTGGACAAGGATTCTTTATATGTTGATGGAATTCTTATATTGATGGAGTTGAAGACGTACAGGGACAAATAAGCCAAGGCAAGCCATCTTTTGATCTCTGATTTGGTGTCTAGTTGGATGTCATTTGTTGATGTCCAAAGCACCTTGAATTCTATGTGTGTTATTCTCTCTATTTATGTCATCTATGTGTTTTCCAAGTGGGGTACTCCCTAGTGGTGATACTCCACCTTTGTCATGTGATTATGGGATCAATGGCATCATGGCCGTGCTATTCCCCTTGGTTATCATGTATGCCCAACTTGAGCATGCATCATCTCAAGAAAATAACTTACATCACACCCACCCCCTTTGTAGTATAGAGGTATCAATGTCATGATCTTGGTGTATTCTCAACTTGAGAGGAGTATGCCGTGTACCCATTGGAGAGTATGTTGGATAGTGATACTCCACTATTTAAGTTGTATTTTTAGCACCACAAATCTGAAAGTATAATCCTCCTTGTGTTGTCATTATACATGCTTACCTTAAAGCAAGTATGATCCACTCCATTACCCTTTTGTTTACACCATCTATGGCGTGATGACTCTCATCTCGGCCGTAGTGCAATAGTAGTTCCACTCATGAAACTATAGGTTGGGAACCCCTCAAGGCTTACCTTGTTGTAAATGTTTTATGAAAACCTTGGGTGAGTTAACCCAAGCGTGTGGTTTAAGAAAGCAAGGGATATTGGTAAAGATGTTCGGAAAAGTGGTGTATGGCTGTTTGGTTGAATAACCAAGGTGTTGTGGGAAAAATGGTTTTGAAAAGGAGCACTGCGTATAAGTGTACACCAGCCCAACTTTTATCGCGCAACCACTCTACCCTGGTGTGGGACGGGGCTTAGCCCGTAGTTTGTTGAAGCTGGCAGGAGCACCCTTCACAACTTTCTAGGGAGGGTCATGACGACCTCCGACGCCGGGTTGCGCTCCGGAGGAGGCAATACACCGGTCTTAACCGATAGCCGGACGATTACCGAGGGTCTTCTTGTCATGGCGCCGGAGATACGCTCAAAAGGAGGTATGCTGCCGGGGTGCCGGGAAGGGGTAAGCCCGCAGGGAAGGACTCGTGCCAGTGGAGATGGGCGAAAGGTTATGTCCGGGTATCCGTCGTGGCATATGTTGTTATGCAGGGATGATGCCCACACGATAGGTATCCGGATAGTTGTGGGGAAAGTGTGCAAACTCTGCAGAGTCAAATCTATTCGAATAGCCGCGTCCGCGGTCATGGACGGGTTGCAAAGGTCTACCTTTACCGGGGCTTGTGTTTTGTTTTGATAAATGCTTTGCAAAGAAAGTGTTGTGTTGGATGTACCGGAAGGGTACGGAAAAAGGGCGTGTGTTGACCATATGGAGATGGTCGTGGAAAAATGAAGGCTAAGTGGGGAACTTTTTCCTAGTGTTTCATGTAGAGGAACTCTTCTTTAACAAAGATATAGAGATGTCATAGGTATCTTTTGAAGTATCTTCTTCAAAAAAGATATAGGTATGTCACAGTAATTCTCTAGTATTCCCGTCAACTGAGATGGACTTATGCTACCTCATCCTCAATAAAGGTCTAGATATGTCTTAGAACTTCCTAAGCGTTCCCATCAATTGAGATGGCGGTGTGTTATCTTGCCTCCTAGATGTTTAGTGGGATGTCCTTGAAACACCATAGTGTCCGCATCACTTGAGATGTCGGCATGCTATATCCACAAGAGAAACTGATTCTCTTTCACATACTATATCCACAAGAGAAACTAATTCTCTTCCACATGCTATATCCACAAGAGAAACTGATTCTCTTCCCCGCTATTTCCACTAGTGAAATTAGCTCTTCTCTCTTGTCTCTTTTAGTTAGCTCGTTAGCATCTTTCTTGATGGTTTGCGAGTACAATTCCAAATGTACTCACGGCTTTGTCCCTGGCTATTTACTTGGCCAGACTTGGAGGAACACGATGGATGAAGAAGGAGTTGACGACGTCTATGCGAGCTAGGAACGTCTTCCCGCCGGCTGCTCGTAGGGTTATGGCAGATGACTTGGGTACTCGCGCCGTCTGAAGTGATGTTGCTACTCCGATGTTTAGTTAGGCCCTTCGAGGCTAGTATGTAAGCAATGGTCATGTGACCTCATTGTAATTTTCTTATTCCGCTTTGTAATGGATGGTGTAATTTGATATCGCTTTGGTTATGTGTTCACGGCGCACTGATCATGGGATCGTGAACTGTATACATAACAGGGAATTTCGGACGGCTAGTCCGGGGTCCCCACAGAGCTGGTATCAGAGCTATCTTGACTGTAGGAGACCTTAGTTAGCATGGACGTTAGCTAGGAAAACAATTACTTGGGAAAAACTATTTATGAAACAAATTGTTTCTTCAGTCGGAAGTATAGCTTCTACTCCTCTTATTTCTTCAAAGCTTCTAAATTCTTATCTCTCCGCTTTATTAAAATGTTTGAAAATTCTTACTCTATTGTCTCATCCACTTCAAAACTACATATTGGACGATGTCCCCAACTCAGACCGGAGACTCTAACTCAAAGATGGATCAATCCCTTGGGAAGACTCGTGTATGTCCAACAGCAGCTGTTCAAGATTGGAGGCCGACTTAGTGTGCAGATAAAAGAATAATAAGATCATGTCTTTGGTTATCACCAAAGTCTGTTAAGGAGCTGACCTTGTCCCTCCGTGGACTTGCACTTCTTGCAGTCGTCAGGGATCAAGCCCTCCGTTTCTTGACTAGTTATTTTTAGGCCAGCCACGAGAAGATCTCTACTTTAGAAGCACCTCAACAGCTACCTCTTCGAAGACCTCATGTTTCCGGGATGTCGAGACTAGAAGTTCTACGCAGCTTTCTCCTCCGCCTCAACATCAACGACTCAACACCCGGCCCCTTCACCACCAACTGCTACAAGGATCCAAATTGAAGCTGATGCTAATGATATGAAGACGTCGACATATGTGACCAGCCCCCAAACCTATAGGATGGATAGGACAAACTCAACCGCTTTGATTGAGCTACCCGCGCATTAGGAATTTCTGGGTACTTAGAGTACCATGTCTGGTTTGATGATTGCTTGTGGTTCCCTAGTGTGCTGCCTTGAATGTTTGTATCTGTTTGCTGTGTGCATGTATGTCTTGCTATTTAGACGTGTCCGCCCTTTTTAATTGTTTGAAATTTGTGAAACAGAAATTAAAAATGGAAATCTGCCAGATGTACTGTTTTGCTAATAAAAATAGTTTGGTAGCTCCGATTGATGTGATTCCAATTGCACTAGAACCAGTATGAAATTATCTTTCAGACGCCACTGACCTTGTATTTTTAGGATTTTTGTGCGATTTTTAATAAATAAAACTTGATCACTGTTTCTGGTTAGTATTTTGAGTCTCAAAAATTGAAAAATAAATATTTTTGGATGATTCCAATTGTGTTGATCTTGTTTTGTTTCTGTGCATCTAGGAAAAATACCAGTAGCCTCTGTTAGTGGTATTTTGTCTCTGGTTATGATTGTATGGGTGTCGCATGCCATGATAGGATTAAAGTTTGCCTCGCCGATGTATTGCTAACTGCTAGTTAGTTGGGTAGATTAACGAAAGACTCTAACTCTAAACCCGTTAGCAGATGTTTTTCAATCATCGGAAAAACTAACCCAGACCCCTACCTACGCCGACTACTTTCAAGATCAGCTGGAGCATCTCTACTACGCCAAGAAAGCAGAAGCCCGCACCTTCATAAGTGACTACACCTCTGCGAGAATACATACTAACTTGGTCTAACCTTGGAGTATAATCGCGCTAACCTCGAGGATATCTTCTCGAAAACTACCCTTGAACACACCGTCTAACAAGCTGAAGAATAGCGTCAAAGCCAAGCTGCATCACAAGGTTCATCGGTCATCCTCGGGTGAAGCTCATGAAGATACCTCAAGACTCTAGATTAAGTGTAGTTTACCCGCTAACCTCTTAGTTGTTAGAAGTCAGCACCGACCCTCAAGCTGAAGATTGTCTTCGACGACCTCTGTTGCGGCTTCATATGGACAGCAACCAGGTGCTTCATCGACTTACTAACTTGCCGCACGTTATAAGGTTGAGTTAACATCGTGAGTGCCTCTTGAAGTCGTGGTCTGCACGTCGCCCTTGAAGATTCTTCAACTGAACAAGGAAGATCGACGACTTTTTCAAAAGCCGACAGAACTACAAGGCAGAAGCTCTGAGTTTTTCCGGAAGCCCGATGAAAAATCTTAAGGGTGGAAGACTTCGTCTTCCACTAAAAGTTGGAGGTAACCCTAACATTTTAAACCTTTCTAACACACCGTTGGAAACGTAGGATGCACTAACCCCTCTTGAAGCCGTGGACTACACAACACCCTCTGAAGATGTTTTCAACTCAAGATAGGAGATCAATGACTTCTCCAAGGAGCGCCTGACAAGACCCGTGGCCGAAGCTTACAATTTTTAACGCCCCTCCCCGGTAAACAATCTTAAGGGTGGAAGACTTCGTCTTCCACTAGAATCAAGCTAACTCTAAAAAGTTTTCAGCCCACAAGCACCGTTGGGTGCACTAACTCTCCCACAGCCTTGAACCCAGAAATACAGATCCAACACCTGCATGGAGTAGTCAACCTCTTCATGAAGCTCGCAATCGGCAGAAATCCATCATGTCTCCCAGAAGATGAAGCAACGACCTTCTCTACAACGGCACGTCTACAGAAGAATGGAGTCTGACTTTGGTTAAACTTTATAACCCCTCTAGTTCTACACTCAGTAATCTCGGGACGAGATTAGTTTAAGGGTGGAAGATCTGTAACACCCCACTTTTTGCAACCTTGTTTATTTGTCCATAATGCAAAAATTAGGGGGAACAAAAACTTTTTCTTAGACTATAGATAGATGAATTGCCTTGATCTCGTTGGTTATGATGAATTGCCTTGATCTGTTGGTAGATGAATTGTCTTGATTTGCTTGTTGAGTTTTGTCTTGAGCTACCTCATAGAACAACATCCCTAGTGGTTAAACAAGCAACTCACCAAATAAAACACATGTGTGACTTAGGAAATGTTGTTTTCCTTCTTACTACATCAAACCTCTCTCCGATGACAACATGAGTGTGCCATCTTGATTTTCTCTTTGTAGTACAAGATAGCTCAATCATCCTTAATTCAAAACTTGGGATCAGCTACCCCTCATCACATCCTTCTCTTGTACCCACTCATCTTTGTTGGTTTAGAGGCCATGTCGACCATCTGTGTTGACAGGCTTTAAATGTCCAGACTTTGGCAATTGATCTCTAAGCACCCACAACTGTTATTATTGACTTCAATGCATGGATCTCATCTATGCAGCATTCTCTTCAACCTCCATGTCTTGCATGTCTCAGACTATCCTTGCAGCACATATATTCAACTTGATCTTATACCCTATCCAGTGTTTCAACACTAGAACACTTCCTTCAATTTTACCTCTTGTTTTTATTCAAGTGTAATCTTCACAAAACCAAGAGTGGGAATGATGGGTACATTTTGTAGCCACCATCTACCCTTGAGAACACTTCTCCCTAAATTAAGTTTTTTTCTCAAAAACCCTATTGTTTTTCCTTCTCAAGTTTTGATCACAAAACTACTTCTAGTTTTATTAAATCTTTTCATAATAACTCTTCAAAGAAAACAAGGAACTAAAATGGGTTTTGTTTTTCATCCCATTTCTACCAAGTACTGATTTCTAAAACATTACTCTCTATTTTGTTTTGTTTTTAACAAAAGGCTTGTTTATGGTACCTATACCATTTCTTGTTTACTTTAAAATTGAGAAAAACTCTACTTTACTTGAGAAAGTAAGTAGAATATTTTGAACTCCTATGTTCCAACTAGTTTTCTCTCAACATCTTCAAAATTCCATTTCACTTGAGTTCATTCCCAATTGTCTCTAGACAATTGAGATGTGTCCCATACCCTTCAATTAAACTCTTTTTCAAATGGCAACTCTTGCACATCTTATGCACATCTCTGATCCACCACATTGTATCCCCTCCATCCTCCAATTTTTGATCAAATGGATGACCATTTGATACTTTCAAATTACTCCCAATTGACCTCTTATTTTTAGAGCAACTTATATTTCATCATACCCATCTCAATCCTCTATTCTTTTCCATCATCACTTTGACCTCATGAATTGATGATTTATGTCAATATATTCATCATTGTGGGTATATGGTTATTTCACTCACCATCTCTCTTATTCTTGCTCTACCATTGTCTCAACCACCATCACCATTATCTTCTTGGCACAAGGCCATCATGCAACAAATACCATCATGGTATATTTTACCATCACAATCTTCCTCCATCTCTATATCTCTCACATTGTTCATTTTTTTTTATTGACAAGAATGGAGCCGGCCAAATTGTGTTGGCATGACAAATTCGGCCAGCCATTGTGCTCCTCACTTTCTTCTCTTGCAAGCCTTGTCTCCCAACTACCTCAACAATTAAATGGGCAGCCACCCACCTTGGCCAATCAAAAAAGGAGGCAGCCACCCCTCTCCCTCTATAAAAACCCCCTAGCCGGCCACCTCCTCCCCTTTGCTTCATTTCTTCTCTTCCTCCACTCCCTCACACTCTCTCCCTGCTCTCCCCCACGAAATGCTGCTGCTCCTTGCTCCCATGGCCGGCCATGGCCATGGAAAGCCACCAAGATGGAGCCCCCCTCCTTCCTCAAGCTTCCCCTCACCATGAGAGCATTCCTCTCACTCTCTTCTCCCCTAACCCTAGCTGAATCCCTCTCCATTTCTCCTTTCTCCTCTCACAAGATTGGATCTTGATGCAGGTGCATGTTGAGCTAAGCATGGAGAAGCTTGAGCTATCCTCAGATCTGAAGTTCTTGAGCAAAGTTCGTCCAAAACCTTGCAGTAATTTCTGTAATTTTGCTGTTTCAGATTCTGGTACGAACTTGTAAAATCCACCGAATCTCGTGTGCAGATCCAAATCGAGTGATTCAAAGTTCCACAGTTAGATACGGAAAAGATCTACAACTTGGCGTTGGTCCCATCCTCAAATTCGTTACGGATTGACCGTGGTAAATAAAGTTCTGTAAACATGCAGAATCACTGTTTGTTAGATTTATCCCGTTTTACAAAACCTTTTTGAGCAAACTCAACTGTGGGTGAAAGACCTCTTCAGTATCTTCATTTTGGCGGTGGTTTCACTTCGATTGACCTCCTGAAACTGAAATGGTTCACAGATCAAGATCTGGTCAGATCTGACTTTGTCGAATTAAACCAGGAGCTTGGAGACGAATTTTTGAATGAAACCAACTGGGTAAGAACTACCTATTCAATACCTTTCAGATGCAGCAAGCCTCATATTTTTCTGATGTGTGTATGATTTTTGGTGAATTAAACTTGTTCTGTGTGTTCTGCAGACATGACTGTTAGTTTTTAATTCATCAAAAATCCATTTTTGAACCTAATTGAGTGATTCCAATTCTGTAAGACTACTGAATGTTTTCTTAATCACCTCAAACAAGTTTCAAAACTTTATCTATTCTGTAACTCCAGAGAGAAAGAAAATGGTACAGACATGCAGTAAATTTGTAAATCCATTTGTGAGAGTTTCAGAAATAATTTGAGCCCAAATCCAACTGTGTATGCATCTCTGTTTAATTACCTTTCAAATGCAAGTGGCCTCATATTTTTAAGATTTTTCTACGATTTATGGCTTACAGATCTTGTTCTCTGGACAGTCAGATTCAAAGAAATTCCTAAAATTGTAGGTTTAATATTTTTGGGTGATTCCAATTGGGTTAGTCTTGTATTAGTACTGGCTATACAGGAAAAATATTACTAGTCTCTGTTCATACATATTTGTTGCTGTTAGTAATGTTTATGTGTGACATGCATTGTTGAAGCAAAACTTTTCGGTTTATATAAAACCCTTGACCAACTCTTTTTAGTAGAGGTGGGCAACCATTGTTTTATGCTTGCAAAGCAAAACCTCTGCAACTTAACATTAGCTCTTTTGTTTAGCTTGAGTTTTCAAATGATGTGGATTATGGTTTGCTTCCTATTTTGGTTGTAGTGTTATGGGAACAAATTATGTTAGGAAAACTGTTTTCTACTTTTCCAAAAATGTTTGAAAATGTTTTGTGAATGTTTGTGATGCCAAACAAATGCTCTTGTCCTCTTTATGATGTTATCTACCAGGGGATACTTAGTTGTGCCATGGTGATACCTAGAGAGGCAATTGCTAAGTCGTGGCACTCTCATACCTTCACTAGGTAAATAAATATAATGGGGTTTTCTTTTAGTTGCTTTGTAGTGCCTATAAGTCTTTTGTATGTTAGCCCTTAGTAAAGTGGTTAGCTATTGATTGTTGAATGTTGCATGCTTGTTATGTTTGGAGCAATGTGATTGATTGTGTTCCTTTTATATTTTCCGGCGATAGATGCGAACAATTCCGGAGAAGAAGAAGAAGTGGATTGGACAAGGATTCTTTATATGTTGATGGAATTCTTATATTGATGGAGTTGAAGACGTACAGGGACAAATAAGCCAAGGCAAGCCATCTTTTGATCTCTGATTTGGTGTCTAGTTGGATGTCATTTGTTGATGTCCAAAGCACCTTGAATTCTATGTGTGTTATTCTCTCTATTTATGTCATCTATGTGTTTTCCAAGTGGGGTACTCCCTAGTGGTGATACTCCACCTTTGTCATGTGATTATGGGATCAATGGCATCATGGCCGTGCTATTCCCCTTGGTTATCATGTATGCCCAACTTGAGCATGCATCATCTCAAGAAAATAACTTACATCACACCCACCCCCTTTGTAGTATAGAGGTATCAATGTCATGATCTTGGTGTATTCTCAACTTGAGAGGAGTATGCCGTGTACCCATTGGAGAGTATGTTGGATAGTGATACTCCACTATTTAAGTTGTATTTTTAGCACCACAAATCTGAAAGTATAATCCTCCTTGTGTTGTCATTATACATGCTTACCTTAAAGCAAGTATGATCCACTCCATTACCCTTTTGTTTACACCATCTATGGCGTGATGACTCTCATCTCGGCCGTAGTGCAATAGTAGTTCCACTCATGAAACTATAGGTTGGGAACCCCTCAAGGCTTACCTTGTTGTAAATGTTTTATGAAAACCTTGGGTGAGTTAACCCAAGCGTGTGGTTTAAGAAAGCAAGGGATATTGGTAAAGATGTTCGGAAAAGTGGTGTATGGCTGTTTGGTTGAATAACCAAGGTGTTGTGGGAAAAATGGTTTTGAAAAGGAGCACCGCGTATAAGTGTACACCAGCCCAACTTTTATCGCGCAACCACTCTACCCTGGTGTGGGACGGGGCTTAGCCCGTAGTTTGTTGAAGCCGGCAGGAGCACCCTTCACAACTTTCTAGGGAGGGTCATGACGACCTCCGACGCCGGGTTGCGCTCCGGAGGAGGCAATACACCGTCTTAACCGATAGCCGGACGATTACCGAGGGTCTTCTCGTCATGGCGCCGGAGATACGCTCAAAAGGAGGTATGCTGCCGGGGTGCCGGGAAGGGGTAAGCCCGCAGGGAAGGACTCGTGCCGGTGGAGATGGGCGAAAGGTTATGTCCGGGTATCCGTCGTGGCATATGTTGTTATGCGGGGATGATGCCCACACGATAGGTATCCGGATAGTTGTGGGGAAAGTGTGCAAACTCTGCAGAGTCAAATCTATTCGAATAGCCGCGTCCGCGGTCATGGACGGGTTGCAAAGGTCTACCTTTACCGGGGCTTGTGTTTTGTTTTGATAAATGCTTTGCAAAGAAAGTGTTGTGTTGGATGTACCGGAAGGGTACGG
Organism: Lolium rigidum; assembly: GCF_022539505.1. Lineage (NCBI taxonomy): Eukaryota > Viridiplantae > Streptophyta > Magnoliopsida > Poales > Poaceae > Lolium > Lolium rigidum. The sequence continues at coordinate 197,224,231 of NC_061509.1, forward strand.
AAAAAGGGCGTGTGTTGACCATATGGAGATGGTCGTGGAAAAATGAAGGCTAAGTGGGGAACTTTTTCCTAGTGTTTCATGTAGAGGAACTCTTCTTTAACAAAGATATAGAGATGTCATAGGTATCTTTTGAAGTATCTTCTTCAAAAAAGATATAGGTATGTCACAGTAATTCTCTAGTATTCCCGTCAACTGAGATGGACTTATGCTACCTCATCCTCAATAAAGGTCTAGATATGTCTTAGAACTTCCTAAGCGTTCCCATCAATTGAGATGGCGGTGTGTTATCTTGCCTCCTAGATGTTTAGTGGGATGTCCTTGAAACACCATAGTGTCCGCATCACTTGAGATGTCGGCATGCTATATCCACAAGAGAAACTGATTCTCTTTCACATACTATATCCACAAGAGAAACTAATTCTCTTCCACATGCTATATCCACAAGAGAAACTGATTCTCTTCCCCCTGCTATTTCCACTAGTGAAATTAGCTCTTCTCTCTTGTCTCTTTTAGTTAGCTCTGTTAGCATCTTTCTTGATGGTTTGCGAGTACAATTCCAAATGTACTCACGGCTTTGTCCCTGGCTATTTACTTGGCCAGACTTGGAGGAACACGATGGATGAAGAAGGAGTTGACGACGTCTATGCGAGCTAGGAACGTCTTCCCAGTCAGTTGCCTGTAGGGTTATGGCAGATGACTTGGGTACTGCGCTGCTGAAGTGATGTTGCTACTCTGATGTTTAGTTAGGCCCTTCGAGGCTAGTATGTAAGCAATGGTCATGTGACCTCATTGTAATTTTCTTATTCCGCTTTGTAATGGATGGTGTAATTTGATATCAGTTTGGTTATGTGTTCACGGCGCACTGATCATGGGATCGTGAACTGTATACATAACAGGGAATTTCGGACGGCTAGTCCGGGGTCCCCACACACACCCTGCAGTCGTTGGTGGCATGGGAGAGCGAGTTATGCCATTTGCAGTATGGCTTTCCATTCAGCTCTTGCGCCGTGGGGAATTTGAGACCTTCAGGTATCTTCAACTTCTTTTCCTTGAGTAGGAGGTCGAAGATTTGCTCAGTCCTGGTCACGTCAAAATCAAATCCCCTGGGCGGGCCTGGTGGCTTTACCCATTTGCAGGACACGGGGGTTCCTCCCCGAGTCCACTCAGCCACTGCTACTTCTTGGTCTCCCGCAGGAACTTCGTCTTCCTCTGCATTGACCAGGGCTACTGCACGCTTGAACTTATCTTGGTACAGGTCCGGGTGGCGCTGTTCATATGCCGAAAGTTTCTGAACCATGTGCGCCAGCGAGGGATATTCTGCTTGGGAGGCCGTGTCCTTGAGCTGTGTTGCAAGGCCTGCTACTGCCAACTCGACTGCTTCCTTTTCATTTATACGAACCGAATAGCATCGGTTCCTAAGATTCCTGAAGCGCTGGATGTATTCTGTCACAGTCCCCGCGCTTCTGACGTAGTTGTGCTAGATCGGCAATGCTAGACTCGGAAGCTTCTGAATGGTAATGTTCATGGAACTGCTCTTCCAACTCGCTTCCAAGTTTGGATGGAGTTCGGTGGTAGCGATGTGTACCACCCGAAAGCCGATCCCGTGAGGGACCGTGAGAAGAACCTCACGCGCAACTCATCCGACGCCGAGATCGTGCCCAGCTGTGCCAAATATCGGCTCACATGCTCGATGGAGCTGGACCCGTCTGATCCACTGAACTTTGTGAAGTCCGGGAGCCGATATTTGGGTGGCAGCGGGATCAGTTCGTAGCTGTTGGGGTACGGCTTGGTGTATCCGAACGCCTTCCTTTTCGGCATCATGCCGAACTGATCTTTCAGAATTGCACAAATCTGATCCGCTGAGATGGCTGAAGGTGTCGAACCCTGAAGATTCGCCGGGGTGGCATACTTAACCAGCCATGCTTGTTTTTCTGGTTCTAAGCCAACTGCAGGAGCTGGGCTTTGGAGGTTTGTCGGGGCGGCGTACTTAGCCAGCCACGATTGCTTCTCAGGATCGGCTCCTGATGTTCCAACTGCCGTTCCAGAGGCCGCTGTTATTGCAGCCTGGTTCGAGAGTGCCCAGGCGTTGCCGTCCGGCACGTATGCGCACGCGTACCCGTGCGGGACCTCCTTAGGTGGCTCAGGCAGGAATTGGTAGTCACTAGGATCGCCACCAATCTTGTAGACGACGTATGCCGATGAGTTCGGCAGTTCCGGTGCTACCCATGCGAACGGCCGGGGCCGGAGCGGCATCTCTCCTTTGAAAGTCCCCGCAGCCGGTCCCGACGGGGAGTACCGGTGACTCATGATTTCCTGGACGACGCGCGGAGCGACACGCTCCAAGGTGTTCACCAGGCTCTCGCAGTGGCGGTGCAGCGAATGAGCCACCATGTAGTTGATCTCCTGCCGCAGCCGACCTGGTGCGTTCTTCTGACGGGGCGGACAGGTCCACTCCATCGAGCGCGCCTTCAGGTGTGAAACCCTTCCACCTGACGCCATGGGAGCGGGTTCGGTGGAAGGAGCCGATGAGTTCGGCTTCGAGGGTTGCCTTGATCTCGTCATGCTTCTTCTTGAGCTCATCAGGCAGATCCGCGTACGTGACCGGAGTGTCTTCCGCCATCTCGGATGTAGATGGCGATGTCGTGGATGTCATAGGGCGTCCCACCGGGCGTGCCAGAATGTGTTGACGTCAGAAACCCACTGGCGGGCAGAGACGGGCAACACCGTAGAGCCGGGAACAACTAGGGCTGCGGCTGGCCCTAGTCCCTCTGAGCGACGGCCCGCAAAGCCTCCCTGGTCGCACGCACCGATGTTTATCACAAGGGCGTGCCACCTGACCTATACCTGGTCGGGAAGGTGTGGATGATGCCTCGCTTAGTTTCCTGCAGGGCACACACGTAAACGTTAAATACGAGCCTCGATCGGCTCTCGGGTTATCCCGTGAATCGGCTCAAAGAGCCGATCCACCCATGATTCAGACGAGGTGTCCGAATATATGGTGGTCCTGCTTGATCAAGGTAAAGCTAATGAGATCTACGACGATGTGGGGTTTTCACCGCATAATCGGATCATCCTACTCCAGGTTGGGCCTCGCGGCCACGCACGGTGATCATAAGCCGATCCTAAACAAGGCCTAAAAACCAACACGAGGTTGATCCTCGGAACATCCTGCTTAGGGCCAACGAACGACACCCTACGTGCCGCTGGATCCTCCCCCTTTGTAAGGCCTAACTATTGCGGATATTAAACTAATCCTTGTAGAACAAGGAGCAATCGTAACGGATCAGATCTACTAAACTATGATCAAGCGGGGTGCCGCCCCTACACCTAAAATAGGTGTAAGGGCGGCTAGACATGCAAGGGTTGCACTACGAAAGCATGCAGCACGAAGAACAATGCTAACCCTAACATGTCTAAGATAACTACGTTGCTCGCCATCAAAAAGGCTTCAGTACGAGCAACGCATGAACAACGGGGCAGGCTTGTGCTGCCTAGATCGCAAGATGCGATCTACGCAGCATGATGCTTACCGGTAGAAACCCTCGAGACGAAGGAGTTGGCGATGCGCCGAGATTTGTTTGTGGTTGAACGTTGGTTGTTGTTTATTCCATAAACCCTAGGTACATATTTATAGTCCAGTGGACTTTCTAATGTGGGCGTGCACCAAACCGTGCACGAGTAAGATTCCAACTTCTAAACTAAGATGCGATCTAATATGTTACAGATACATGGGCAATTAAGCCCAACTTGGTAAAAGGCCGATTCACGTATTACTTCTATATATATATTCTTTACGTCCATCTTGATCGCGGCCCACCTCTGACTCGGTCAAATTCGGTGATAACAA
>NC_061509.1:197228177-197367563 GCF_022539505.1 Lolium rigidum
GTTTTCCACTAGTGTGATCTGTTCCGGCGGCTCTACTCATTGAAATCTGTTCTTTTTGTTTATCGAGTTGCCGACTCAATTTGGATTCGAAATTATCCTTATAAATTCCCTACGATAAATCGAAGTTGTCTGTTTATTATCAAAACTTTGATTTTGACGACTATTTGGTCGTCCTTTGGGCGTTCGCAAAATCTAATTATTGCGTGGGCACTGTCTTGTCTTACGCGGTGCTCACCTTTCACGTCCGTCCGATCAACGATCACACGGCTCACTCGCTGCGGGGCAGGTAGGACCACGTGACACGCACGCACAATCCCCTTCATCTCTCACGGGCACACACACAGGACACAGGAGACGGGAGGGATGGCTGCCGACGGCCCCCACGCGATCCGCCGTGCCCTGGAGAAGGCATGCGCCAGCCCCGGCCGCCGCGCCCTGCGCCCCTGCCCTCCGCCTTCTTCCCGGCCTCCGACGCCGAGCCCGCCGCCTTGATCAGTGGGTGGTTCTCGCCTCCCTCTGCCTCCATGCCCACCCTTGAAGACATCGACGTCGTCGCCGCCGCCGAAGACCTCCTTCCGCGTTCGGGTCGACCTCGGTCCCTGGCCCGCCCTCGTATGGTGCTGGTGTCTAACCTCCGGCGCGGTATGGTTCGTGCTCCAGAAAGTCGTCGTGGGCGCCATCTTCGCCCTTCCGTCGCGGGCGCAGCCGCAGATTAGACAGTAAGCATTTTTTTTGCTTCAACAGGATGCATTTTCACGATTAAAATGTGCAAGGGATTGCTCATACGGATGTAGTATTGTACTCATAGGATGTATTTTTGTGCTCTGAAGTTATGGTTAGATTATTAGACAATAGGGATTTCTGATATTTTTTCGCATCAACAAGATGGAGTTTAAAGATTAAAATTTGCGAAATGGATGTAGTCGTTTCTACCAGGATGTAGTTATTGCCCAAATTTTACACCCTGATTATGCTCGCATGAATATAACTTCAAGAATTTTGTACTTGCACATGCACTCATGCGTCTCACGACTCAGTTTTTTGCCCTACCAGTACCAGACTGTTCGCTCTAAGCCTCTAATACATGATGCAGAATCCATGGTTGCTTCGCACGTCTGTGGGGCAACGGTACCGGCGGGTGTGGGAGCCTGGGAAGCAGAGCTGGTTATCGGCTGCAAGGCTTCACAAGGGTTCTGCTAGGTGGATCTCAGTCTGTTGTCCTTATTTTCGTTCAGGTAGGGTTCCCGATTGATTTTCGCAGTTCGGTTTGCTTCGATGGCAGTGAGTCCCCTGCGGCCTCCTATGTGTGTTTTTCGCTGGGAGATTTTGCATCTATAGAACACTAAAATCTCGATATAATCGGATGTTTCTATCATTTGATCTAGGTTGATTTTGGAAGGGAATCTGAAATTGTAGCTTGAGCGATTCGTTAGTACAACTACAGAGGGACAAGTTCGTCCACAGATCAAGGTGAGAGGACTTTCTATTTGGGCCATATTAATATCTGTCTGTGTTTAGGTTACGTTTTGGTCAGTTCAGCGTGTTTGTGTTCATGAGTACAACTATTGAGGGACAGGGATGTAACTAGACTTGTGTGTGTTCTTAAGCATGTATCATGGTATTAATCATCGTGGCTAACTGGCTATGCTTTTATGTACATTTTTTTTGGCACACAAGATGTAGCTTTTTAAATATTTTTTGGAAACTGCAATTTTAAGGATGTAGCTTCTGTAGGATGAAACTTTAATATTCAGGGGTGACTTTGGGATGCACAAAAAATGTTCTATATGAAATTCATTAGGTTATGATGTAACTTATTCTGGAAACTGCAATTTCATGGATGAAACTTTAATATTCAGGGTGTAGTTTACAGCGTTCGGGATCCAAAATAATTTAGTTCATGAAATTCACTAGTTTACGGTGTAACCAACTAACCATTATTAAGTCTTTCCCTCTTATGATGTACTTTTTAATATTCAAGATGTAATAATTTTTATGCAAACTGTATCTTTCATTGCATAATTTATGTTGTAATTCACAACATTGTTTATTGGCATTTTGGATTAAAAATACTATGTAAATAGTATGAAAAATTCTAGTTATTAGGATGTAGTTTTAATATACATACAAACTAATGTGCAAAATTCTACTTTCTAGGATGTAAATAGTTTGCAAAATTCTAATTATTAGGATGCAATTATACATGCAAACTGTTTCTACCAGTATGTACTTATCTAAACATGATGTAGTTTTTGACTTCTCATTCATGATGTAGTTCTTTTTTCAGTTTTAAAAGGATGTAGTTTCATTTTCTTATTTATTTTCATGCCAGAATATGTCATCATGTAGTTCTGATGGATGTAATATCTTAGTTCTGATAGATGTTCTTATAGTTCACCATGGATAAACATGTTCATGGTTTCTTCATAGTCTATTTTGGTACTTCTATTTTTGCACTGGAGTAAGTTCTTAATGTTACATATACTGGAGGCAATTCTTTTTCTTTCTACTTCAAAAGTTAATAAGATCTAGCCACTGGGGCACAAATCGTAAGAACTTACTTTTATAGGATGTACTTTGTGCAAAAACTTGATAAAATCATTTTTGTCTATGGGGATACCTCTGTGTGACCTGCGTATCTCTCGAACGATATTGTTTTAATCGTTTCGTTTGTATGCTCCTCTACGAACATAGTTACATGCCATTTAACCGCTTTTCCTCAACCCTGAGATGGCCCTGGAGTCCGTCTTCTTAGTTATGATGCGGCTCCTTTGCCTTACAGCTGGCGCTTCCTGCTTATTTATATCCTCATTCTTGCCACTCTTGTTTCAAACAAAGATGTATTTCTCCTTTTGCTTGTCCAAGGTATAATTCCAGGAGGTGCTGGTCTTAATGGAAAACCCATATGTTTTGCATATTTGTTGTAGTGTAATTTTGCTGCTTCCCAGAAATCAAAAATCATGCCAGGGTAGTGGGTCTTGGGTGGATTCTGATTGCTTTGTGTAGACTGAACCTCGTCATCGCTAGCAGATTCTTCACTAGAAAGTATTTGGCTTGTCCCATCCCCTGTGTCAGCAGATGGAAGGGTGCTGCTGTTTGGATGACTAGTAGTGGGCTTATTTTCACTGTCAACATCACCAGGCTCATTGTGGTTCATCCAATGGCACTTCATCTTATTGTATCTGGCCTGTAACTGCTGCTCCAAGTTCTTGCATTTCCACATCTGGTTCTCCTTGTTGATTTGGCATTTCCACATCTGGTTCTCCTTGTTCATTTCGCATTTCCACATCTGTTTCTGCGGGTTGATTCAGGTTTAAAACTACAACTCTAACAAGACCATACATATCTGCAATAAAAGAAGTTCTTATGTCAGTAAACATTTTTTTTTGCTACATTCACAATGCATACATGTTTGTTATACAACATCACATCTAACTGAATTATTTCTCTCTTTATGTAGTTTTACATAAAGACACACAGCACAAGGTATAAAGACACACAGCACAAGGTATAAAGGGCACAAGACTTGTACTTTGTCACCTACAAAACATCTGCGTAATATCGTTGTGGTAGCTGTGACAATGTTTCCGCTTAAAAACCCGAAACAATGTTTGTATTTAGACTTCCAATTTTGCCACAGGAGCAAGATAATGAACAAGTTTCTTACATTCCTTGTCTCTGCTGTACTTTTCAAGTTGAATTTTTTTCTTCGTGCCCTTAAATTACATCCCAGATAATATGCATATTACCAATGCTGTGTTGGTACTAGGATGTACATCATCTTTATGGACCTGTTTCGCAGGAAAAATGTGTCAGCAACTAACCTGTATCAGTTCATTACCCAGCTACCTGTAGTTGTTCAATTCAGGGTGAAAACTACATTTTCTTTCAAGAATACCTGGAGTTTCTGCTTCAGGCTTAGTTGTAGGGACAGGGGATGTAGACTGTAAGCTGTTTCCGACGGTTCAAACTTCAAACTAAGTTGATCTCTGGAGGGAGAATATAATTTGCATGCTAGTAGTACTATTTTAGATCTAGGAGTCACATGGATGCATAAGAAGTTACAGGGAGGAGTGGGAGATTATTCAGTACCTGCTGGGGAGAGGAGGAGAAGCAGAAGCTCCTAATCGATCTTCCTTTATGAGCAGTTATTTTCTACTATGTTAATCTGGTGTTTTTTATGTAAGAAACTGCAGCCACCAGGTGTAGGCAATGGAGTTTTTCATGTGTGGCCTCTGCAAAAGCAGCGGGGTGGGGACAGGGGCTAGAGACGTACGGAGTAGCGGTTTTGGAGGACCTGGGTGCGCGGGTGTCTTTTTTTCTTCAAGCCAATTTAGACTCCCGTGCTATGCGACCAGCGTGCCAAAATCCAGAAAGGGAAAGGTCCAGGGCACCTTTTCCGTTTCAGGTGCTTGTCTGATTCCGACAGGGGGAGCACTGCGGAGAGCAAAACAGTGCCCGCGCACTCCCTAGCCACGTCCTTGGGCGTTTATAGCACAGGCGGATGTTTTCCCGCCTAATCTGACATTTTGGCGCCAATATTTTGCTCACGCACGTCAATCATGGGAGAGAAAGACCCCTTTCCCCATCCTCATCCAGTCGCCTTCCTGAATCCTGCCCCATCCCCGCCAATCGCCATAGCCAACGCCGCACAACCTCTATCCTATCTCTACCCTAAAAATCAGAATCCGCCGCCACCGCCATTCTCCTCGCTCCCTTCCTCACAGCAGGTGCCACGCGAGGTAATTGTCCTGCAGTTTTTCTATTCATAGCTGGGTAGGAATGTAGAATCTTGTTCTCGCTCACAAGGTAGATCTTCCCACTTGTATTCTGCGAGTCTGTCTGGTCTAGCTTCTTCTATCAGTGCACACCAATGACACTTTCTTTGTTAGCTAAGCTATTACTTCTGCTTAATCAACCACGAATTAGGCCATTACAAAGACGAGTTAGTGGCTCCTTTAACCAAACATTAGTGATACCCACGATTTCCTTCGAAAAAGATCTTAAATAATCTCATTATTGTTATTATTATTATTGAATTGACACACTAGCTACCTAAACAAGTTTGAAATGATGGAAAGAGCTAGTCAATATATTTTAACGAATAAATCACAGAAGTTATACTATAGGCAATGTCTTTCCATGGTTTGTAATCCCGGATCTGTGTTGATTAGCGGCAAAAAATTACTCGTCAAGATTTCTTGTATTCTGTTAGGTTGTTAGATAATGAAGTACTCTTGTGCTGTTCGAAAAAATGCCCTGCTTCATGATCCACACAATTTAGAGATCATTAAAATCATGAAAACAAGTAAAACCTTTATACCGAAGCAATATGCATAGTCTTGATATCAGTTCTTAGGGCCTCTGGCTTTTGTCTTGTATTAAAAGTGTGAAGTGTTGAATGTGTCTACGCATCACAGGTGTTTGTGGTAAGGAATCTGAGGTGGGGTTGCTATGAATCCAGCTGATGAGGATGCCATGGAGTTTATACGCCTTGATTCTAAAGATTTTGAGGGTTTGACGGCAAAAAAGTTTGCTCGTATGGTTAACGACCGTTTGCTCGTCCGTTCCAATGTAGACTTGCACACATTCCAACTACATTGGGATGAGTTTCCTGGCATACACGTCAGAGGCATGCGGAGATGGATGAAGTATGCAGTGAACCACAATGTTAAAGTGCTCGACGTGATACTTGATGATTATGATAAGACTCATTTGCCTCCTTGCATTTTCACCTGCCACTCACTTCAGGAGCTGAATTTACAGTGGGGAGCTCCTGGCAATGATCTCGAACATATTGGACGTGTAATACCAGATGAAATCTACCTCCCGTCTCTCAAAAAGTTGACTCTGCGTGATGTGGAATTCGAGCAGTCATCTTTGAACAAGTTCATTGCTCACAGCCCTTACCTTGAAGACATACATTTGATAGATTCATTATGCTATCTTAACCTCATAGAGTCCAAGGTGTTAAAAAAGCTGACCATTGATGGCTCCATTGATATCCCACCGTGTTTTACAATATCTGCCCCACATCTGATTAGCTTTGAGTGCATGCGTTATGAACTTAAAAATATTTCTTGGAGAGACCAGCCCACTCTAGAGAGTGCACAGATAGATGCTCGTGGGACTACGTTTGATGGTGGATGTAAGTTTACAGAAATTCTTGTGCATGCCAAGAAGCTTGCCTTATTTGGTTTAGACATAAAGGTATGTTTCCATAGAAACAAGCCAGTTGTTCTATATGTTACTGTTCTAGTTTGTTTTGCTCAAACATCAACCCTGTCAATTCTTAATGAAAACTGGATGGATAGAACTACCATATTTTGTTTGGAAAATAGTTCTGAACAAAAGGATATTTGCAAATGGATGGCAAGCAAGCTTCAGCATCATATGGACTGCTAATTTCCTTCCTTGATGCAATTGATATTTTCGAAAAACAAAAATGTATTTGACCAAGTCTTCGAGGTGATTTGAGACCAGTAGCTGTTAGTTTTCCTTCTTAAAGGTTGTCTGTGTGTTACTGAGTGTTGCTTTCCTTTACTTTGTTAAAGTGCAGTCATGTGTCTGAATCAGAAGCTGTTAGTTTTACTTCTGGAGGTTCTTTGCAAGTTATGCTTGTTGGTGTTTAATGCTAGTGTATTATGATTAGTATGACAGCCTACTATCCATGGGATCAGGATACTACTCCTTATTACTTATAGTACTGCAGATATTGTATGTTGTTCTGAACTTCAGTAAGTAATTGTTGAAGTTGCATAATATGCGTGTTTCGTGATTTAACTTGGCATATCCATCAGAATAGAGTAGTACACTAAAAAAGGCATTTGGAGTAATCTAGCTGTCAAAAGGTCTTCTGCTTGATATGGAGATGTGAAACACTTGCGGACTTGCTGTGTGTATGCTTATGGAAAAAAGATATGCATGCTAAGTTCAAGGTGCAGCTATTCTACAAGCATAGGGCTCGTTGCTACTTATTTAAAACATGATGGTTTTTTTTTTCCTGTAGATGGTTCACGTAGTGCTTGGAAATGCCAAAATATCTTTGTCCTACCGATTATTTTATAATCTGCTAACCCTCTCAATGCAAGGTTATGTTGGAAAAGGAGCTGCCAACATGTTCAGTGTTTCAGAGCCTTGTAACTCTTGAGATTGGCAAATGGTATTTGACTGAGGACTTGTTCGTTGTGCTCCGCTTCCTCCAGCTTTCACCAAGACTAGAAAAGCTCAAGTTGATTCAAAAATCGGTATGTCATACGATGCATAGAATTATTGCATTAGCTTAATAAGAGTCACTAATAGTCACCTTTTTTATATTTATTCCTTGTTTGTCTCTAGGTTCACAAGGCTGGAGAAGGAGCAGAAACAAAGAATCGGCCAGTTGATGGAATGACCTTTCAATGTCCACTCCTTGAAAGTGTCACGATACAATGCTCCGAGGGTGATGAAGGGATCGACAAGCTAGGGAACGTTCTGGTGGCAAACGGGGTCAGCCTGGACAAAATCAGTGTTACCATTCTAGTGACTAACAAGTACAGGAAGGATGAAATACATGTTACTCTCTATGAATATATCAAGAAAAGGGCCCTACAGGAGAAGATAAGTGCCAGTGAAGGACAGGTGAAGAAGGCAAGACGCTGAGCATAGTCGAGAAGATGGCAAATGAAAGTCTAGAGTGGGACAATGATTCTGAGAGTGATGGATATGACAGTCCTGAAGACTTCTAAGGAGGATTGCATTCACAGATCACAACCATCAACTATGATGATTGTGAGAGGTCTGAAGGGTGCATTACTGTCCTGTGGTGAACTCCATCTTTAGTGTTTCCTTTTGTTCTGAGACTCATGACTTCTGGATGGGAGAAACAGGTTGCACGTTTATATGCTTCAATGATTCAATCCTTTGCAGTTCTACTAGTCTAACTTATCTTTAAATATATTTCGAATTGTTTCACATCTTGTTGGCAGTTAGTATAATGTGCCAACACCCAGTCATCCCGAGCGATAATTACATTCTGTTTGGCAGTCGGTTGTTGTATTAGTGGTCTGACAGTGAGCATCTCTGGGATAAATTTCTTCATTGTGTGGCTTGGGCTACGCTTAGTTTTAGCGCACCACATGGTTTAAGCCTTTAAGGGACGCATCTTAGAACTGAAGAGTCCGTGTTGGCTGGGTTTAATGCAATGAAGCTGAAACAGTTCCAGACCACCAAGTGCTTATCAGCTCATGCACGAGCCATTAGCACCAACATAAGCTTTAGCTGGGAATTATTTCAGTTTGTCATGTCATTAATAGAATGTTACAAGAAAATGGTGAGCCGTGCAACGCAGTGCCCACACACCCCACTGGGGCACTGACCCAGTCCACTCCACTACTCAAGGATCTAGGGTAGCAAACATCTTGTCTGTCTTAAGCACTAAACTGTTAGAGCAAACATCAGAGTTCCCGTTTCAGCAAAGAATAAGTCAGAGTTCCAGACTCAAGTTTCTTATATATAGCCAAATGCGTCAAGTGGAACTTCCGAAAGAAACTCAACCACATTACTGTAGATGCTGAGCATCAAATCAGCAAAACTTGGAGAAGGAAATTTAGTGTGAACTAATCAGCATACAGTACAGGAAGAGGAACTGCGTCATTGTTGGCAAAAACTTCATAAAAATGGAGCGGTCTACCACAATGAATGATCACCGTTCTCTAATCTGGGTCAGGGCAGGCTTGGACTGAAGTGCAGCTTGTGATGAGGGTGGCGGTGACGACACCGCGTCTGCTGCAGCATGGCGGCGGGAGCTTCACGGGCCCGATTTGGGCCCGGCCGGACCAATGGCGAGGTGCTCGAGGCTATCGGTGGTGGTGGCCTACGTGCTGCATCGGTGGGGATTGTGCCCCTGCTGTCACATCCAGTCTACACACGTCTCACGGTGGAGGAGGTCCTCCACGTGGCTATGCTTCTGCCGCCCTCCAGGTCCTTTGTCTGACTCGTGTGCTTCTACTGCTACGCCCAGTCGGATACCGCCTATGGCTGTGGAGATAGTTCTCTCTCGCTTGGTTGTGATACCCCCGTCCCTTGTTTACGGCTGTCTATTCTCGGTCCAGCCGGCCTTGCATCGTTTGCCACGGTGAGACGATGATGGTGACTATAAGACTGTGGTGGCGCATGTTGGTAGGCGCAAAGTTCTAGTGGAGTCCTACAGATTGTTCGAGGATGTGTTTTTTTTTGGGTTGGGAGAAATCCTTGTCGCCTCAGTTGGTTGTGATGCGGTGACGTGTGCGGGCGCCGCTACTCCTTCTTGAAGGGCGTCGGGTGTACCCCTTCCTCACTACCCTCCATGTATCAGGAGAAATCGTAGGACCAGTCCTGACAGCAGCGTCGTCATCGTCATATTCCTTCTTGTAGGTAGCATAGGAGCATGGTGGGACTTCTCCAAAGGATGCATCGGTTGCGGGTCACCATCATTTTTATCGATCTAGCGTTGTTGGCCTTAGTTTGTTTTGCTTCCTCTTGTTTCTTTCTCTTGGACGTGTTTGTGTTGTTTGTCCTAGCAGGATTCTCGCAGTTATGTGTGGTTGCTATATTAATATAGCAGGACCAAAGCCTGTTTCAAGGAATTTGTTGAAAGGTGTTGAACAATCCTCTGGTGTAACATTCAGAATTCAGAACCAATGGTCAAAATGTAATATCCTGCCCTCATAGAATAGTTTGTGTTGTGTCACAACAACCGGTGATATACCTCTTGCTGCATAACCAATTCAACATAGCTCTTCCATATGGTTATTAAGGTCCAAACTAAAAAAAACTTTCACCGATGCTTTCATAGGAAACGCACGTCATCGCGTGCCTCATATATGTGCCGACAACGCCCAAACGAACCCGATAGTTGGGGCCACATGTTAGTGTTCAATTCCCACCTCCTCTCTCTCTCTCTCTCTCTCTCTCTCTCTCTCTCTCTCTCTCTCTCTCTCTCTCTCTCTCATTTTCCTCACCAACCACACCACTCGTCTTCCTCGCATACGTCCCGACCGTCATCGCGTGGTAGTCACGGACGCTCCATCCAGTCGCCTGCACGGCGGCACGCTCGACGTATCCCACTGATGTCGCCAGCCTGCTGCCCTCGAGGTTGCCTCCTTCCTCGAGGCGGCGTGATTTCGTGTGCGGTCCAACTTCCCCCACCGGATTTCGGGCGTGGCTCAGCCTTCCTCGACAAAGGACCCTTCCTCCCCAACGGTGGTGACGACTGGCGTGAAGATCTGGACAGGTCGAGGATGGTGTTCTCGCTGACAATGCCGCGGCGGCCGCTAAAGGCGGGTGAGATGGACGTGTTCGCCATCCGTGCCAACGCTGGTGTTCTGCAAGGCACACACTCGCTCTCGGTGGCTATGTGGCGGCGGCTACAGGCGGATTATGTTGGCGCGTATTAGCCACGGATGACGCTGTCATTCTCTTCTTCTTTTTTCTATATTAGGAGTTGATTTGGAGATAAACCGTGTGAGTATTTGAAAAAATTTAGCCGACATGTATGGCTGACGACCCTAATACTTTACCGACATGTGTGCTGCCGGGCTAGCACACGAGGATCAACGGTAAAGACGCTCCCGAAATTTGAGACATGTTCGCTCATTCCCCCCCCCCTCTCCTCTCTCGGCTAGCTACGTACTCGAACCCTTCTTCCTTCTCGCCGGGCCGCTCCTCCTCCCTCTCCGCCGGGCTAGCCGGCTGGAGTTGGAGAGGAGATGGCGCCGGAGTGTATAGCAGTAGTAGTAGGTTTAGATCTTGGTCCCTAGTGGCGTATGGCGTGCATTTCGGGAGTGAGGTGGCGGATCCCATCGGCTGGATCTGGCGCCGCGTTGTCTTCCTCTCGACCTCATGGAGCTCCGGCGGTCGGAGACAGGGGTGTGGCGGCGGGGGGAGATGAAGATCTCCATAAATAAAGCCGTCTCTCGCGGATCTGGTAGCTACCGATACAGCGGTGACCTCCTCCTCTCTGCTCATCATGGCGGTGAGGGAAAAGAGGTTTGGTCACCTGCTCGTCGCCGGCTACCGCGTTTGCAGCAAGGAAGCTCGTTGGCTTCTTCTCGGAGGCTTCACACGGCGCCACCGTCGCCGTATCTTCCGGGCCGGAAGGCAGCCCCTCCATCGGAGGTTTACCACGGCGCCACCGCCGCCGTTCTCCATGGCCGAAAGGCGGCCCCTCCATCCTCGTGTGACGGCGACCGCCCGTCCTCAAGGCATCAACAACCTCCAGTCAAGCGCTCATGCCGATTCGGAGGCTCTCTCGCTTCGTCGGAGTTAACTCCCACCTCCGCGCCCCAAGTGGTCTCGTCCCCGCGGCGTAGAGGCCGACTCCGGCGAGCTCGTCGCGGTGAAGAAGGAGTTGGACCTGATCGCGTTTCTGTGTTTTATTTGAGGGTCCTCAGTGTAATTTGCAAGGGCTAGGTTGTAATTTTCTTGTTTTTCCTCGGGCCTGTTTGTAAAATGTACTCCACCGCATATGAAATGAAGCCCTAGGTCCTTCGGGACCTTTTCTCGTTAAAAAAAAAAACAGAAATTTGAGACATGTATCATGTGCAGTCGAGCACTCCGGACATGCATGATAGACGAGGTGACCGTGCATGATAGACGAGGTGACCGTCAGTGGTGACCCCTTAAACAGATAACATTTTTTTTCTTTTTTGAGAAACACGGTACAAACGCAGACGCTCACATACACGCGTATACACTCACCCCTATGAACGCACACACGCGCACCCTACCCCTATGAGCACCTCCGAAAGACTGAATGAATATTCCGCCTTTATGAAACACACAGATGTCAAACCTGGGGTTTGAACTCTGGTGGGCTGGGGGTACAACTGTACAACCACCCTCCTAACCACCCAACTTCAGGTTGGTTCTCAGATAACATGTACTCCCTTCGTACACTAATGTAAGATGTTTTAGATCTTTAAAATAGATTAAATACAAACAAAATTAAGCGAACCTACACACTAAAAATAGATTAGATACGAACAAAAGTGAGTGAAGCTATAATAAGATGACTAAAACATCATGCATTTATGTACGTACGGAGGGAGTATATTGCTGTCGGTGGTTAGCTAGTCTACCGTGTTGTTGGAATAAGAGCTGGTTCTCCATTGTGTTTTATCCCCTTGTGATCTGCATCTGTCTGCAAATTCCCAACAGAACGTGCATGTGCACAGCATCAAACGTACGCCACCGGAGACTAGATATACAGTATCATAATTCTGCAAAATGGATAAGACGCCTGATCCAAAATCGATCCAGGGCGCGCAGCATCGATTCGATCGATGCACATGCAGGTTACTCTCTTTTCAAAAAATATAACCCATCGAGCAGCCTAACTAGAGGAGGACGCTCGATCGATCTCCTTTGCATAGTTGCATGCATGGGATTAACCCAAAAGAGGAAGCAAGTACTCGATGGAATCCAATCCTTCACGTGAGGCATGTGGGAAGCAAGTTACGGCCATGCTTCCTTGCCTGCGTGCAGGCTGCTGATGCTGCTGCCCTGCAGCCTGCAGGCTACGTATCTAGCAACTACGCCCCAACTAGGTTGGCTGAAAAGCTTGCTGCTGTATCGATCCATTTGTGGACATTTCTCCCTATATGCGTTCAAACCATGGTACTATGCACGTTTGTTTTGTATTATTCCTCCCTACGCTTTCGGAACATGGTACTCCTATATGTTTGGGCGTGTGTGGTAGGTTGTACGTGTTCCTGGAAGACGACATGTATGATTGCCTAGGGCTTGATTCCAACAATGGGATTTCTCGTATTCCTCGTATTCGGCGGGCCAAAGTTTGATTATTTGAAAACCCAGCTCGTATCGAAATATTGCACAACACGATGTTTAAAGCAGGCCAAAATTTGTTCTGAGAGGAACGGCTGATTCAACCTTTTTCTAGGGACAGCCCTGCCGAGCGCCCGCGCGCTTATTGTTTTATACCCATTGGGAAGCGCGGGAGATGAGGCGTACCCGTTTACTCTGCACTCCACTCCCCTCACCGCCCAACCGGCACTCTCACCTCAATCGGTTTCTCCATGGCCACCGCTCCCCCTCCTCCCCCTCCGCCCGACGGCCGCCCCCAACATCAGGAAGATGTCCGCTCAAAAAGTGTGGGTGGCGCGTCCGCTCAACGTGCTAGCGACCGACAGAAGCAACCTCGCAGCCGTACCAGAGGCCTCGTCCCCTATATGTTCAAGGCCACGCTCGAAGAGGGCGGCAATGACGGCGGCCACCTCTAACGGATTTGGCCGGGGGATTGTCATCGACGCCGGTCCGTGGACGAGATAGCGTCACGGTGGGCAAGGCACTTGCGTTCGCAGGTCCTACCCTCGCCGATTTGGCTGGGGTTTTTTTCAACCCCTCCAGCAGCCGCAACGAACGGACCCTCGTCTTCTTCCCGAGCTTCGTTCGGTGGCCCAGGTCTCGGAGCGTTCCTCCGCCAACAGGAGCGACCGATTTCTCAAAGGTACGCCCACAATCTTGTATATTTAGGTAGCGGTTACGGTTTGGTCGAAATTGGTAACCTTCGTTGAGTGTGCTATGTCCGGCGGCCGACGATACGACGTTAGGGCTAAAATTCATGCGCTACTAGGGTAGCTTGTCGAGGTCTGCATACGCATGGTAGATTTACAAATTTGGGCAGTGCATTTGTCGGGGTGTGAAATGATTGCACTCCCAAATTTCAGAAATTGGGACAAAACATACAATGTTCTGGAGAATGCTTTTTTATATTTGGGTAATGATGTGGCAAGATTTGGGTAATGTTGTTGATCATTGTCCTGCTCATGATGGAGATGATGATCCACACATTGACAGTGCCAATGTTGTTGATCGTGGTGTTGGTCATGCTTTGTATGATGATCAACTCATTGACCAGTTGCCAAAAATGTTGTTGAGTGTCTTGCTCCTGCTCTAGATGTTGATCAACACATTGAACAATTGCCAAAGATGTTAATCATTGTGCTGCTCATGCTCTTGATGATGAACAACACAATGATGGGGCTATAGCTCTTGCCAAAGCTCTTGATCATGCCATTTACACGAACTTTCTTAATTATCTGAGTAGGTCGTCAAGCTGGAGTGCGACAGGGTGGGCAAGGGGTGGTTCCCTCCACCCGGCTACCAGGACAACATCGCCCTCAACCGCTGGACGAGCGCTCTTAATCCGGAGGTGCTAGGCTCGGTGGAGGTTGTGCTGATGCCACCTCCAACCACGAGCTCTCATGCTGCGGAGGTTCTACGTGCAGCTCAACACGGATGACCTCCACATGCTCATCGTGATGCCATGGTTATAGGATTCGCTCGGGGAGTGGATAAAGGTCTCACTGCCACACGGTGTGCCCTTGCCTGCGTGTCGGTTCTGCGACGAGTGGGTGTAGATCACCTACCATGATGGCCAGGTGGTCTTCGGCAGGAAATGGGCGCAGATGGTCTACAAGTACGATCTCCATTACGGTGATTTTGTGGAGTTCAAGCTCCAAGCCTTCGTCTTGAAGATGATCATCTACAAGACTGACTGCTCCACCGCCAGGCTCTACATATACCCCGACCACGGCTAGGCGGTAACCCTCCTTTTATCTGCATGTCTGTTAATTATGTCCATCTGTAGTTGTAGTGGTACTTCTGAACCTATGCGTACAAGACATTGGTGTTTGATCAAGGGTTCTATATGCTTATATCGTCCTGGAACATCCTTTCTTTTGCTCAAGGGATTCTACGGGCTTATATCACCTTGGAACACCCTTGCTTTTGATTAGGACTTGTTTGTAAGCCCTCACAATGCTTATTATGTCAGTTCTCTTGAGTGTTGGGTACTATCATGGTAACGGCTAGTTAGTGGTAAGAGCACCTTATGAAGAGGGAGGTAATAGCATCGCTGTTGAGCACATAACCAATTAGGCGATTCTTCCTTCCGCAACCAACGTAGCGCATATTGTTGCCAACCAATCAATGGACCGAAACTGCACCATGAAACTTTGTTGGGATCCAAACGTAATGCACAAACAGACCCAGCATCGGTTTCACCTCGTATGGCATCTAGCGAGGCAAAAGCAATAATGGGAAAATTTCGGTACGAGCGACAAATCAGGCCCTACAAATTCTACTATCAGCTGGAGGTGTACTACCCGTCCGTCCACGGCCTCAGCCACGCATGTGCTACCACCTGCAAGCCGGGAACGTCCTCGACGGCTCGGCATGTCGATCGCAAGCTCAACAAGCTGGCCAATCGGGCCAGGCATGGAGGCTACAACGTCCACGTGCCTACCGCGAGATGGATTGGGGAAAGAGGTCAAGATCAAAGAAAGATATATACAGGGGGTTTTGGCAAAAAAAAAAACGACGTCTTAGCTTCATTATAATTTTTGATGAATTTGCACCAGATCAAAAGTTCTTGTACCTTCACTTCAACTTACAAGTTGCTGTATGAATTGAATTTGCATTTGCTAGACAACTTTGTGTATGGGCAGTGTTATTAGCTTTTTTTTTTTCCAAAAGTGAAGGCTACGTGACAACACTAGCGAATGAGGATTATCGAAGTGGAGGGGAAGGAGAGCCGGGTAAAGCGATACACTTTCTTCTTCCTGGGATATACGGGGAATATGTATTTGTTGCCATACGAAGGAGAGTACTCTATATTTCGAAAAAAAAAGAGAGTACTCTATGAAGGAAACCACATTACCTAGTCCGAGTCTGGAGTCTGGAGCAGATCTGGGAGGAGCCTAGCCGCCGCTTTCACTGACGAGGCGGACGTCGCCCAGTCTAGCCGCCTTCCGACGCATTCCACCGTCCCTGCATGTCACTGCCAAGAGCACGCCGGCGACGGCAAGCGTGCCGTGCGCGCGCCCTGGTGGGTGGTGGCCGCGGCCGCCCGACCTCGATCCCTCCCATACGGCGTGGCGCATCTTCGTTTGGTCCTGAATGTGTTTCAGGTGGAGGCCAACCATGCTCGACCGACCAATGGCATCGCCGTTGCACAAGGAGTCGCTCTGCATCACTGCACCATGGAATTGGATTTGGTTGCCTTTGGCGAGGACCGGAGGTGACAGCACAAGTATCAAGAATGGAATATACTACCCGATTACCTTACGGTTTGATTCCATTTATGTAATGCCTGAAGTTCCATGTTGCTTGAACAAAACGGAACAGACATATTCTTCTGTACGAAAAAAACAAAGAAGCAAAGGAGATTGGAAGAAAAGAAAAGGCCACAAAGTGGATCAGCATCAACACGACACTATCTGCGAGAGCAAGCGGGGAACCATGAATGCTTTGGCAAGAGGAAAGCTGAGAGATGCCAAATTAAAGCTCGTGCCGTTACCATTACACCACCCCATCTTCTGAAACACAAATATAGGTCTTGCTCTATCTCTTGCAGCCAGGGCTCTACCACATGACAGAGTGAAATTGTATTTTGTTTCAAGCAAGATCGTGAGTGATCGTGTATGTTCACCCTCACTGGATTTCTTGGACATAACTGCTATTTTCTCTGAAAGTGTTGTGCGCTCCTCCTCGACTCGATTCGCCGTTGGTGGCTCTAGAGGTGCTGCAATTGCATCTTGTACATACCTATAGTCATATACTCATATATATAATCCTTTGTGGTGCGATGCCAGTGCATTCCATTCCCCAGCTCCGCGGCCGGCTAAGCCCAAGTGATATTTTTACAGGTTCTGAGCAAGATGATGGGGTGATATATCTTCAGATGTAGGATTGAATTTCACTGAATATAACTTCTATGTTATCCGGAAGTCTTAATTAGTTCACTCCTCCTCAACTCGATCCGCAGTCTCGCAGCTCTAGAGGTACCTACTGCAATTGCATCTTGTACAATATATAATACAATCTTCTCTTGCCATAGGTTTTCACAGCTTCTGATCAGGCATCTTGCTTTTGCAGGGGGTGGAGAAATTTGCAGCTGATGGGTTAGATTATATATCATGGCCTTCTTCTGCTGATATTAGCTTTCTGTCGAGAACTTCAACATGTATGAACTTCGAACTCAGCACTACTTGGTTGGTACCTCTTCTCTCACAAAGCCCGGTGACTGATTTACATTGTATGTTTCAATATTGTTTTTAATATTATAATTAAGCATATTTTTTGCTTTTGTTTATTCATATGCGAAATTAATTAAACTAAACTGTAGTACAAATAAATGTATTGTGACAGTCATATATAATAGTTATTGACTACTACAGGATTTTGATGACGCCGTCAAAAAATTGGCTGGCCTTTTGCGTGAAAGCTATGGTACTGCAGAAGGCAAAACTAAACTACTTGTCCTTTATCACTCGTACGCCAGATTTTCTAGAACATCAGTTGTTCTTGGAGCTATAGCCAAACTCCTAAAATCCACAGTATGTGATGTTTCTGACACGACAAAGCATTTTAGCAGAATTGTCTATGTGGACCGCTCCTTGTGTAGAAACACAAGGACCATGCAAAGGGCAATCGCGGAGGAGCTGAACCTTGGCCATGTAATGAACTTATTTGACAAGCAAGATGAAGATGATGATTTCAGAGGTGTGGACGACAGTCTTCGAAAAGAGATATCAAGTGTTGGAAGTTTGATTAATGAGTCTCTAAGAAATGAAAGGTTTCTGGTGATTTTTTACTATGGAGAAGTCGAAGAAATGGATCTGGTAAATTGTGGCATTCCTCTTTTTGGTAAAGGTGTACTGTTATGCTCTCCTGGTGGCTTATTTCAGGTCGAACAGCGGGACTATAAGATGTCCATTTTTCATATGATTTACATTTTTATGGGTTCCAACCCTAGCACAGATACTGGTACACAAACCCACCATATATTGCTCAAAGAAGCTGCTGAAGTGATTCGTGACACCGTTGTAGATGGCATTAACCCAGAAATAGTTTTGGATTGCTTCTTGTACTCACTGTTCCTGACAACACAACTACTTAATAGCTCTATTGGTGTTGAGTATGATTGGGCTACTCATGCTTGCAACTACTGGATTTGTGATGGAATCGTTGGAGGTGAAAGGACTTGGGAGATTGGTAATGCCCTGTATGGGGTGATACCACAGTTGAGCAATTCTACGGATAGAACAAGACTTTTGGCATCCTATTTGAATGGAAGAAAAAATTCCTATAAAGGCTGGTATTCAGTCACCTCCAACAAATGCGGAGGAGATCATATCCCTAATGTCCCTCATAACGCATCATCTTATTTCCTAACATTTGAGGGAGATGATCCAGTATATGTATGTAATGATTTGTTTCAAGTAGCCAACAACCTCCGTGTGCTAAAACTCTGCAACTGCAGCTTCAATTTTGCATTCCCTCCTTTCCAGTGCTGCCGCAACCTAAGATTCCTTTGGCTTGAACATTGTACAAACACAGGGAAAGAGCAAAGTGGAGTGCCGATTTTTCCGGACCTGCTGGTGTTTGATTTACGTTTCACAGATTATGTTTTGTTGCCTCTGATGGTTGAACTCATGACCAATCTCAGGGAGCTAAATACAAAGGGAGTCTCATGGAAGACTATGAGTCATGTTTGGAAAAAGCTAGAAAAACTTTACAAGCTCCGAGTTACCAAATCTTCAGATGTGTTCACGGTGGACAGCTGTTCTTCCATAGATATGATGAATTTGGAACTCCTTGACTTATCTAGCAACACTAACATGGAATTTTTGCCGACATTGTCATCCGCAAGAAGCCTGAAGATGCTTGTTCTTGATGGTTGTTCCAGCTTGGAGAACGTTGTACTGGAAGGAGCTCCTCCACTGCTCGAAAGTTTCAGCTTTGATGGTTATGGGCCAGCAGAGAATTGGAATCATTCCATACAACTGCCAAAAAAGGAATTGCGCCTGCAGTCTCCTATAGCTCCCATCGAAACCGTCCAAGTTACCAAGATCTCCCTCCATGGTTGTGGTCGATTGCAGAACATATTTTTGCGTGCATTGCCTAATCTGGAGGATCTGGATCTCTCTGGTACAGCCATTAAAACCAAGGAAAAAAATAGCGCGCTATAATAAAATAGCGTGGGTCTAAAAATACGCTATTAGCATGCTATAGCGTGCTATTAACGCGAATAGCGCTCTATAGCGCCGAAATAGCGTAGCGTCGGCTCTCCAGATATGCTATAGCGTGCTATTAGCGTTGGAATAGCGCGCTATTTTTTTCCATGATTAAAACACTTGACCTCCTTGCAATGGATATCCCGAAACTCAAGAAGTTGTTCCTGCTGGGTTGTCAGCATCTCCGTAGCCTAATCTGGCGTGCATTACCTAAGTTGGAAGTGCTACGTATAGACATGCAGTGGAAGCAAAGATCAATGGTCTATTGTGGAATAGAGAGATCTTTCAGCTTTCATGCATTTATTGCTTTTACAGATGGAAGGTTCACTTTCAGGTTCATTGAGGGACTCTATCACCGAATATCACAATGTCTCTCAATGGTGTACCTCCTTATCTCTTGCATGAGCCATAGCCAAGCCAACAATACCAAAAGTATCAAGGAGATTGGCCCTAGCCAAGAGGGTTTGGTTCCAACAAGTCTGATTTTACCTTATGATAATGTTGCTCTTACTAAAGATGTTATGTGCTCATCTTTCCTGTGGAACCACCAACAGCTTCAAACTTTGGATGTGCATATCGAGATTGGTGAAGGAAGCTATAATATAGAGAGTATGCATGACAATTCAAATTTCAATTTATTTGCGCGTCATGTTCAATCATTGCATGTCCATGACAATTCCTCAATCACTGCTATCCCTCCAGCAAATGAAACAAACTGGGACATGCTTGAATGGTGTCATGTTGTGAGGTGCCCCAAGCTACAATATGTGTTTTTTCGCCGATATGGACGAGAGAGCTTTGGACATATAAGAATAATTTCAGCTTCTGATCTCCTGGTGGCTTATTGCATCTGGAGTAGAGGCACTATTATTCAGAATAGTTGTTTCGCACGACTGCAACACATATACATGTACAACTGCCCTAGGCTGGTGTACGTCCTCCCCATTTCCTTCAGCTTGCCCAACTTAGAGACCCTCCAGATCGCATACTGCAGTAACCTCCGAGATGTTTTTCCATTGGACGACAAGTACCCTCCAGCAATATCATCAGGTGTCACATTCAAGAACCTAAAGCAAATCAAGCTATACCATCTTCACAATCTGGGGCAGATATGCGAAGTCAGATTGACTGCGCCGGCGCTGCAGACGATCGGCCTCCGGGATTGCTGGGGTCTCAGGCGTCTGCCGGCCGTAGCACGTGAAGGTCCCAAGCCGGTGGTGGACTGCGAGAAGGACTGGTGGAACAAACTCGAGTGGGATGGCTTGGATGCCGGTCATGACCCATCGCTCTTCGAAACGCGCCACTCAGCCTACTACAGGAAGACCCTCCCGATGGTCTCGTTTCTAAGGTCCGTTGCACATAGATTTCTTATGTATGCATATATGTCGATAGAAAAGTTGTTTCATTTTTTCCTTTGGGAGAAGGAATAACTTCATTATCTGTTTTTCGTTCTTCATTTGTCAGGTGATATGTTGCGCTACTCTGGCATGTGTTGCTTCGCGGTGCGAGGAGGTTGGGCTTACGTGAAGCTTCACTTTGTTGTTACAAGTCCTAATCTCACAGATCCGGGGTGTTCCCAACTGCGTAGGTGTGTCCGCAAAGTGTGTCTGTGTTCGAGTTTTCGGTCCGTGCTGCACTGCTACTACTACTTGTACTCGCAGCCTCGCGGGTGAATAAAAGTTGTGTTTTCGCCACGATACATGACCTTGGTCCTTGGTATGCTTGGATTGGTGTGTGATGTTCTGCTACTTGGAGTCCTAGCTTTCATGCTTGGTGCGATGTTCACTAGCCTAACGGATTTGTGTTGGTTTGAAGTCTGTTTGTAATAAGAGGGTGTGCCGTGTCCAGATACTCCACTTGTGTCCACAAGAGAGTGTGGTTTTGTGATTGATGAACCGTTAATTCAGCCTGTGTTTGGTTGATGAACAACAAACATTGTATGATTGTGATCATTATCGGAAAATTGTACTAGTGTGATGAATTGTCTTGTGATTTCATACAACATGAGTTTTAAGCGTATAATATGTTGGCATTGTGGATATTTGTGGTCTGGCAAGCTCTACGCTCAGCCTGGTCGCTAGCGTAATTTCTCCACATCGCATTCATCAAGATTCTATACAACGTGTTGGTGAAGCCCACTCTATTGCCTGCTGGGCGCTGACTTTTCTCCTGCTTCTATCGTTCTTGCAGGTATGTGTTGTGGGTGAGGTGAGACCCACCTAGGCTCGCTTCATGCTGGTGCGCCTTGCATGGTGCCCCTAGGCCCTAGCTGCTGCTAGTTTATTGGTATGGGACACTGCACTACAATAGTCGTCTCCAAACACAAGCTAATGTACACATAAATGTTGGCATAAGAACATCTCTCGCTTAACATGGAACCGTTAAATGCGGATGCGGTAACGGGTAACCGCATCTCCATTTTGCGGTGCAAAAATTATCGCAGCACCCCAAACTACAATATTCTGTTTTACGATAGAGGGTATTCTAGATCCATTCTACCGCGACACTTGATATACCGTAAATAAGGGTTTTCAACATAAAGAGGCTTTGAGTGAGACATCAATATTCAAAATAAAACATAGATAATTTAAATTAACAACAATGTTTCAATCAAATGCATAGTCTTGTACCGTGTTTCTCAAAAAAAAAGCATGAAATTCGGGATGAAAATGGTGTTGGTCAAGAAGAACCTTCACCATTGTTGTCGCCGCCACCACCACCACCGGTTGCCGGAGCACCGATGGCATTATCGCCGCCACCACAGCTCTAGCCACCTCTATTCTTGTCTTTCTACCTTCCAATATCTCGGACATTCTTATCTCCCACCATTTTTTTGTTAGAGGAACCTTTTTGTTTGGATCCATCATCATCACCTAGATCTTCTCATTTTCCTCTTCGAGGCGGATATTTCTATCTTCAAAATTCTGACCTTCTCTTCACATCTTCTCTATTTGCTTCCCACGTTGTTATCTTATCGAGTTTCCTCTTGTCAGTCGCATCTGCCGCTCCAGACGCATATCCTTCATCTAATGGTTGGAGTGGTGCGCTATGAATGCCGACCTCGTTCCCCTCCAGCATATCGAGAAATGAGGTCGGAATGCTATGCAAATTGTCTCTGTGCAACCTTACAAACTAAGATTTCTATCCCAATTTCAATTGTTGACATCAAAAGATAAGAGTGAGGGCAAATAGGTATACCTATTGAGCCAATTTGCACCACCGCGGAGCCGTTGGGAGCAGACAAAGTCGGGGATGGGGCATCCTGAGCGGGCACGGGGCCACGGATAGCCTTCCACTTCGTCTTCCGTGGCACCTCGCCCGACGATTTGGTACACAACCGGAGCAGCGGCACAGCCGTAGGAAGGCTAGAAGTTGTCGCTACCACAATCCCCACAACGTGAACGCCCCATCGTCTGCGCTTCATCCTACCGGCGACAGCCACATGCACCTCCACGATGGTGGCGGCGGCGGAGTTGGGGGAGCGACGGGAATCAACGATTAGGCCCGCATGAAGATGCATCATTATGACCAATATATAAGCATATCAATTATAATAACATCATATATTATGGGGCAAGGGACTAGGTACTCCGTATCTTCTTAATTAAGGGAACCATGAAGCAAAGTTGGCAACACCATATATCAAGAGACGGCAAGAGGGAATTCTATCAAGTTAAATATGAAAAGATGCCAAGGTATTGTGGTGCCTGTGGATTTGTTGGTCACTCCCACCTGGAATGTGGAACTGGAGAGCATGATGAGAACAACCTCAAATGGGGTGATTTTTTGCAAGCCGATTGGTCTTCCTGGCATGGCCGTGAAATTGGTGGTAACCGTGGAGGTGGCCGTGGTGGCCGTGGAGGGCGTTCTAACCAGGATGGTAATGGAGAGGGAAGAGGACGTGGAACCAATGGGGCTCGGGGTAGAGGTGGTATGGCATCCTGGAGATATAATGCTCTCCCCTATGTCGATGGGGTTGTTGCGGCTGAGGATCCGTTAGATGATACAGGCCTGATGAGGAGATGGAGGAAAATGGCTCCTCAGACTCAACTGTGAAGAGGAGATTGGAGATGAACCAACAGGATGAGGATGAACTCTTAGGCCAAAATAAAGAGGATCTTGGTGCAGCGATGGTGGTGGATACTGGATGTCCTGCTATTGCTGGTCCTGGAAAGGTGGACAAAACTAGAACTAAACGTTCTAAGAAGGATGGAGCTATCTCCCCTTCAAATGGATCGGCGGGCTCCTTCGAGGAGTCTGTCCGGTCGCAATGAGGATATTAGGCCTCAACTGTCAGGGTCTGGGTAACGCCCCGACAGTTCGTGCGCTCTCTGATCTACAGAAGCGAAGTAACCCCGAGGTGCTGTTTTTGTCGGAGACACACCTTGATGAATACCCGGCAGAATGTCTAAGAAGACGATTACAAATGGATTCAAAAATTATAAACCCGAGTGATGGGAGAAGTGGAGGTCTGATCATGTTATGGAAAAGAGAGATATCAATTCAGCAAGTTTTTTCAGCGCCAAAATATATAGATGTCCATATTGATGAAGGACAAGGACGGAAGTGGCGCCTTACTGGGATATATGGCGAACCTCGCTGGGAAGATAAATATAAAACTTGGGATAAAATGCGGGAACTCAAACACGATTCCAATTTACTGTGGTGACCCTGCATACCACTGCATGTTGTAGTATGCCAGTCGTTGATATAACATTCGCGAAGTACCATTCCGCAAATATCATATCCCTCAGAGTAGTACAACAGAACATAGCAAGGTCCATAACTCATTCACATATTATTACAATACACATACACAAGTCGTCTCGGAGCTCCTCTTGGGTCCTAAGAGGATATCTCCTGGGTTCGAGGTGAACCCAACTTAACTTACAATACCATTGTCTCATTAAACAAAACATTTATTTAATCGAGCAGCTAAATAGTAAGAGTTCGCGCTGCTCGGCTACTACTACTCCTCCTGATATCCTTAGGCTTGTTCTCCTCCGGAAGCCTCTCCGGATCCATAGACTATGATGTAGTCTACGCCTTCCACTCCTCCTGAGAGGTCTGGTTCCTCGTAGCCGATGATTTCGGCTCCATCATGGTTGTCGTTGTCCTCCTCCGCATGGTTCAGACAATCTAAGCATGGGGTTTAAGAGTGGTATGAGTACGAGCGTACTCAACAAGTTCATTATAGATAAGAGGTGTTTAATGCACTAGCTACGATATTAGACCAGAAAGTCTAATACAAATGCAAGTTTTGATAAACATTTCTTCAATAGATTGCTTTTATTTCAAAGAGCTATGTCCGTCAGCCTTCACCGGTTTACTAGAACTTCATGGAGCTCCTTTCCGGCCGCGTTCGCAGTTCCTCAATCCCGGAACAGGGAGTGACGAGTCACGGTTCTTTACACTCTGCAGAGGTGTGTTGCTTTACCCATAAGAGATCTTAACCTTGGTGCCAACCGGGCAGCTTTCCCGTCCACACTTCCTTCGGTGTGAGGCCCGGTATAAGGTCTAGCCAAACATGTTCCTCCGCTACCTCGAACACCCACCCTTTGTTGCATACCCCGACCCTGGGTCCTCGTCGGTCCTCTTATACCACTTAAGGATGGACCCCGACCACGACAACAGTTTGGGATTGAACCAAACCCCTTCGCCGGCAGCTGCAACCCATCATAGACCGCAATACCGTGGGGACTTTAGGCTTCCCCAGCCCACCGCTTGCACTTCGAGCGACAAGTGTCTACGGACTATGCCGTGGGGACTTAAGGCTTCCCCAGCCAACCGCTTGCCCTGACAGATACAAGTGGCTACGGTAAAGCGCATCCGTTGATGAACGAGAGGTGGAAACACTTTTGACTACTCCGTCCCACTCCGGATCTTATGGTTAACACGGATATTACGGCACAAGAATCACTCGGCGACATTTGTTGTTTAATCCTAGATGGATATAAGCCCGTGCAATGGAACCTCCACCATATCAACACAATCCATGGTTCCATTGCCCACCACATAGTCATATTCATAGTTATGAAAGTAGTGGTTTTGATTTTTGTGCAATAGTGATAACCATAATACTTTGCAAGTAAGTTGATAAAAATACTCAAATGACATGAGCAAGTGATGAACTTGCCTGAACATTGCAAAGTTCTGCAGTTGGAAGGTATGGACTGACCCTTGTCCTCTTGTTCTGAAAAATAGCATCATTGTCCGATAAGGGCAATGGTTAAAGAAGCAATAATGCATGATTCCAGTTTTAGGGTTTGTTTCCCCCCCTTTCTGATGTCGTTGTTATTTTATGAGAGGTTATATACTAAGAACATCTTAGGGATACTTGATTTAGGGTAAATCCTACCTTGAAATGTTGTCAAGGTGTTTTAAAGTCCAAAGGCATTAATGGACTTATTTTTATTATTGAAAAATATATGTGTGATTTAAATGATTATTTAAATCATCAAATTAAGACTTATTCTTAATTGTTTTCAAAAATTCTATTTGATATTTTATTTAGATAGAGAATTTTATGCTGATCAATTTTCATATTTTTAATTATTTTTTTAGAGCTCTTATCAATTTTCTATTTAATTTCATAATTTCTGGTTTTTAATGAAATTGTGAAAAGTCTGTTTTGCCCCTTGGGCCCACCTGTCAGGTGGCCCAACGGGTTAGGTCGGCCGACCCACCTGGTCCGGCCCGACCAGCCCCACTTCTCTCTCTCGCGCGCGTGTGTGTGAAACCCTAACCCTAATCCCCTCTGGCGATTCTCGTCGCCTATGCCTTTGCCGCCCGATTCCGGTGAGCTTCGCCGGAGTTGGCCCCCGCCGTGGTGCGTAATCGATGCGCCCCACGACGGCGGTTCTCCTCATCCGCGTCGATCTGGAGCGGCGCCGCTCCATCTCGTCTTCGTCTACCTCTCGCGGCGGCTAGGGTTACGGGATCCGGCGATCCCGCCGCTCCCGGCGCCGTGGTGCCGCCGTGGCTTCGCCACCGTGTGCGCGAGCCGGCGTGGTACCGCCATGGCTCGGCGCCGCCGTGCTCCGGCGCGTGCCGCCGTGGCCGCCATGGCTACACTCGTCCTTCTCAACTCCAAGTAAGT
Organism: Lolium rigidum; assembly: GCF_022539505.1. NCBI lineage: Eukaryota > Viridiplantae > Streptophyta > Magnoliopsida > Poales > Poaceae > Lolium > Lolium rigidum. The sequence goes on from NC_061509.1 coordinate 197,254,335, forward strand.
GCGCCTCCCCTTCTGCTCCTCTTCCGTGCCTCGTCCTTCTTCCTCTCGCTAGCTCTACCGCCGTGCTGTGCTTGCCTCGCACAAGAGCTGTTGTGCTCTTCTCGTAGCGCCATGGTGCCTCGCTCTTGTTGTGCCAAGCTGCTGCGCTATGCATGTGCTGCGGCTGTGTGAAGCCCCGCCATATCTTTGTGCAAGAATTCTTGGTCTAATTGATTGCTATTCTTTCATTTCTTGCTTAATTCCCTCTCTCGTGGCTCTGTTCTTGTTACTATGCTCGCTAGATACTCAAGTGTATTCATATTCTGCTTGCTCATGAGCATCTTGTAATGCTCATGGACTGCTAAATTGCTACTGGACATGCTACAACTAATTCAATTGCTTGCTTAATGGCTCTGGTTGTTGTTATGGCTTAATCATATGTGTGTGCCATTCTTGTCTAGCTTGATCCAGTGGTACATCATGTATTTGATGTGCTTCTGGATACAATTATAAATCATCCATTTGATTATCTGTGAAGCAACTGTTGATGAATTAGTTCTGTGGAAGTTATATGGTTCATGGTTTGGTACTAGGTTGTCCCTAGCATGTACTGGCATGCTATGACAAGCTTCTGATGATCACATGATCATCAGTTGCTTGTATATGTTGTTGTGTATCACTATGCCTCACTATTGCTCTCTCTCTGTGTTGGGTGTGCATCACACAGGCTTGGCCTGGTGTTGCTGGTGCTTGCTCAAGCATCTGCTGTTACTTGCAGTGATCCTCTGGATCATGTGCAAGTGTTCCGAGCCATCGGTGATTTGTGAATTTCATTTATCTGTATAGCTTGTCCTTGTTTATTGGATAAATGAGATGAACTGCTTGCAGTGATGACTCTTATAATTAGCTTGATTGGGCTAGAGGGATGCCAACAGTGGTTGGGGACCCTAGCTCATCTTTGAACCCAAATCTGGGTTATGATATTTGTGCTTAGCTTGGTGGTTTGGCTGTTTCAGTGGTTGAGGTAACCTTGACAAGCAATTCTTTGTCGTTTAGGTAGCTCCCACCCTCGGTGGGCTTGCTAAGGCTTAGTGAATGCATCACTCGGTTATTTCTTTGTTGGATTTCCAAGTGATCTTTGGTGTTGACAAACAAGAATAGACACATATTGTCTATCCGTCCGATGGTGTAGTGGCTATAGGTGCTGAGTGAAACTCGATTAGCTAGATAGGATCATCCCTTGTTGGATTTCTTTGATTATGTCACTAGTTTGGCATAGCCAATGTTCCCTGTGGTGCTTTCCTATTTGTTTCTCTCTTGTTCACTTGCACCAATTTGGCCAGTAGCCATATGATGACTCACATATAGGGTTTCTACCCTTGTGGTGTGATTGAGATCATGCTCGTGTAATTTATGAGCAAAACCATCCGGTTTGCTCATGATGAATTGTATACCTCACTCCAGCTCCTAGATTAAAGTGTTGTTGTAGAGGTTTTGCTTCCGGTGATTTGCTTGGCTTGCCCTCGCTCCTCCTTGTGGCTTGTGATTCTTGATCTGGTTCGGTGGTGAGTTTGGACGGGTTGAACAAAGACCGGCTGTTCTTCTTGTTCTAGCTGTTCTTGGTGTTCTTACCCTTTGGAGATCCTGTCGATGAGCTGCTAGGGTTTCTGGCTGTGAAAAGGTTTTATATGATCCCTTGTTGGCTCCTCTGGTCGACAGCTTGGCCTCGGTCATCTTGGTGACTCTCCCCTGGTCCGTGTGTGCTTGTTGAGCATGCACACCGCCTCGGCAAGCAAGTGTGGCTGTGTGTGTGTGCACTCGATGCTCTGAACTTGGTTTGGAGATGATCAGCTCGGCAGAGCTGATCCATATCTGCTCAATTTCATTATTCTTCTAACCATCCAAGTGGTTTTACCACTTGGCATAACTTCTCTTTTATTGTGATTATGTGCAGGGATCAAGAATGGATCAAAATTGGAATTGGAGTTCATCATATACAAGATCAAATGAAGATGATCTTGTAGAATTTAGTCTAGGCTTATTAAATTGTAATTTTTCTTTATTTTCCTTTCTTCTATTCTGCCCATTTATGTAATGTGTTGTATTATTCTTTTATTTCACTTATGGATATTGTAATGACATTGTAATTTGTGTGATGATCAATAAAGCTCAAAGTTTTCTCTAATGAGCTTTTCTTTAATATAATTGTTCATCTTATTTATTATTGATCATTTACTTAATGAATTTCCTCAATTGAATTTTTTAAGTAATTATTTAATGTTTGAATTTGAAATTCAAATTCAACCTTGGTTTGAATTCAACCATGTCATATCATTTAGAGTTCAATCATGAAAACTCTCCCTCTCTTCTCAAAACCCTAAAGTAGTGAAGTGAGAAGCAAGTTTGTCGCACTCTCGAAACCCTAACCCCGTAAGGTGTCGAGAGAGAAACTTGTCCCCCTTCGATGCATTTTTTATTTAAAAGCGCGAAATTTCCCCGTAATTTACTATGCAATGCACATCCCTTTCTAAAATCTACCCTCGATCGTCTCTAAACCTCGGGATATTACAGCCTTTCCCCTTAAAGAAAACTTCGTCCCGAAGTTGTGGTTGTAATACCTGAACAGCTCGGGGTATGTCTTCCTTAGGTCTTCCTCTTTTTCCCAGGTGGCTTCCCTCTCGGGGTGGTGCTTCCATTGTATCTTGCAATACTTGATCGCCTTATTTCTGAGTTGTTTCCAGCTTTCCTCGAGAATCTTGGCTGGCTTCTCGATGTATGTCAAGTCCGGTTGTAATTCGAGCTCCTCATGTGATATTGGTTCATCCGGGGTCTTCAAACACTTTCCGAGTTGTGACACATGGAATACATTGTGAACTTGTGCTAACCTTCCCAGTAGATCCAATTCAAAGGCTAAACCTCGATTCCGACTCGGCATCTTGAAGGGTCCTATGTATCTAGGGCTTAACTTTCCTTTTACTCCGAATCTCCGAAGTCCTTTCATCGGGCTTACCTTAAGATATACCATGTCTCCAACTTGTGGCTCCCAAGTTCTCCTCTTCTGATCCGCGTAACTCTTTTGCCGGCTTTGGGCTATTTTAAGCCTCGTCTCGATAATGTCAATGATTTGTTGTTTTTCCTTGACATAATCGTGGTTGAATTCTTTGCTTGCTCCGGCTTCATACCAACATATTGGTGATCTACACTTCCTTCCATACAGAGCTTCAAATGGTGCCATCTTGATGCTGCTTTGGTAACTGTTGTTATATGAAAACTCTGCTAGTGGCAAGTGTTCCTCCCATGATCCTCCGAAGTCTAGGGCACATGCCCTAAGCATATCTTCTAAGATCTGATTGGTTCTCTCGGTTTGTCCACCGGTTTGTGGATGATAAGCGGTACTATAATCCAACTTGGATCCCAAAGCTTCGTGAAGTTACTTCCAAAATGCTGATGTGAACACGGATCCTCGATCCGATACTATCTTCTTAGGTACTCCATGCTTACTCACGATCTCCTTGATGTAAAGATCAATGAGTTTCTCTCCTTTGTCCCGCTGATTTACCGCTAAGAAGTGGGCGCTCTTCGTCAACCGGTCCACGATTACCCATATCATGTCCTTCTTTTTATTAGTCATGGGTAGTCCGGTGATGAAATCCATCCCTATCTCTTCCCATTTCCACTCTGGAATAGGTAAAGGTTGTAACTTCCCGCCGGACTCGGTGTTCCGCTTTCACTCTCTGACAGGTATGGCATTCTGCCACATATTGTGCTATCTCCCTCTTCATGTTATTCCACCAAAATAATTCCTTTAAATCCATGTACATCTTTGTACTTCCCGGATGTATAGAATATGGTGTTTGATGAGCTTCTCGGAGTATTACTTCCTTGATCTCAGCAATATCCGGAACGCAAATCCTCTTCTGGAACCACAAAGATCCAGATTCTCCTCGGTGAAATTCTGATGGTCTTCCTTCATCTATTCTCCTCATCTCTTCTACAATGAATGGATCATCCAACTGACCCATCATTATCTCATTCTTCAGATTGACATTCAACTCATCGGCTACTTGCAACGCCGATAATCCTTCATGGGATTCCTTCTCCCAAAGTTGTATTTGGGCTTGGCTTATTTCCTTCCTCAACTCCGGTGATATTTCTTGTTCCACTCCTCCGGTACTCTTTCTACTCGTGGCGTCCGCTACAACATTAGCCTTCCCTGGTGTGTAATTGATTGTCGCATCATAATCCTTAATCAATTCTAGCCATCTTTTCTGTCTCATGTTGAGTTCCTTCGAGTGAAGAAATATTTGAGGCTTTTATGATCTCGTATAGAGCTCACACTTAGCTCCATAGAGAAAATGTCTCCAAGTTTTGAGTGCAAAAACGATGCACTGCTAATTCCAAGTCATGCGTTGGATAGTTCACTTCATGAGGTCTGAGTTGCCTCGATCCATAGGATATCACTTTCCGGTCTTGCATGAGTACGCAACCCAATCCATGTTTAGATGCGTCACAGTACACGGTGTAATCCTTGCCCACTTCCGGAACTGCTAACACCGGTGCTGTGGTAAGTTTCTCCTTCAGAGTTTGAAAACTCTTCTCACACTCCTCTGACCACACGAATGGTGTGTTTTTCCTTAACAGCTTCGTCATAGGTCCTGCTATCTTGGAGAATCCTTCAATGAATCTCCGATAGTATCCTCGCCATTCCTAGGAATCCTCGGATTTCCTTGACAGTCTTGGGTGCTTCCCATTCTAAAACCGCCGCTACCTTACTCGGATTAACAGTCGATTCCATCTTTACTAATGACATGACCAAGAAATTCCACTTGATCTAGCCAAAATTCACACTTGCTGAGTTTGGCATAGAGTTGGTGTTCCCTTAGTGTTTGCAACACTAACCTTAAATGTTCGGCATGTTCTGCCTTGTTCTTGGAATATATCAGAATATCATCGATAAATACGATAACAAACTTGTCTAGATATGGCATGAATATCTTATTCATGAGGTTCATGAATATTGCTGGGGCATTGGTTAATCCAAAAGGTACTACAAGGTATTCATGGTGTCCATACCTTGAGACAAAGGCAGCTTTCGAACGTCCTCCTTCTTGATCTTTATCTGGTGATAACCGGATCTTAGATCAATTTTGGAAAAGACTCCCGCTCCTCTAACCTGATCAAATAGATCTTGTATTCTTGGAAGTGGATACTTATTCTTGATTGTGACGTTGTTCAGATTTCTGTAGTCTCCGCACATCCTTCTTCCTCCATCCCTTTTATCCACGAAGATAACAGGTGATCCCCATGGTGAAACACTTTCTTGAATGAATCCCTTTTGTTCCAAGTCATCCAATTGCTCCTTCAGTTCTTTCAATTCCTTAGGCCCCATTTTATATGGTGCTTTAGCAATTGGAACTCGTTCTCGGAATTAGGTCGATAGTGAATTCTATCTCCCTATCCGGTGGCATACCGTGTAATTCCACAGAAACACATCCCGGAATTCATTTACTACAGGGATATCTTCTAGCTTCACCTCCTTCATGCTATTCAGCTGTAGCTCCACTTCAATCTGTGTATGTTTGTCGCCTTGGTAAATCATTCTACTTCCATCGGGACTTTTTAATGACACCGTTTTGTTTACACAGTCGATCAATGCTCCATTAGCTTCTAACCGAGTTCATACCAAGAATGACATCAATGTCCTTCATCGGTAAAATGAACAAAGTCCGCGTCAAACGCGCACTTATTGATCATAATGACTTGTTTTTGTTTGGCATGGGTTACTAATATCGTTCCCCGCGTAAAGTATGGTTATGGGTGTATCTAACTTAGTGCAACTAATCCCATGTTTGATGATGAATTGTTGAGAAATGAATGATGTAGTTGCACCAAGTATCAAAAGTACTTTGCCAGGATGAGTGAGTATCCGGAGCGTACCTATCACCGCCTGGTCGAATTGACCACCTCCTCCGGACCGTGCAGCTCAGCTTGCCGAAGGGCTTCTTATTCTTCCAATTCCCTCCGGTGTTTCCTCGATTTCCTCCTCCTCCACTATTCTTCTTGGGGCAGTCCTTCAAGCATGTGCCCCTCCCGACGACACCCAAAGCATATGATCTTGGGTTTCCTACAATCCTTCATGACATGTCCTTTTAAACCACGAGTGAATGGCATATAATCTGATTCTGCGTACCGATATCCTTGGTTCCTCCTCTCGATTGTTGTTGTTGTTGTTATACCGTGGCTTGAAACTCAAGCTGGTATTAGGCTTGTTACTAACAAACCTCTTCGGCTCATACTTGGCATTCTTCCTCTTTTCTTCTTGCAGCTTGTTTGAAGTCATCTTCAAGAGTGATGGCTGCATCCACCAGCTCTTGGAATTCCGTTGCTCTCATCATCCGTAGCTGTACCTTGAACCGGGACTTAACCCCCTCGTAAATCTCTTCTTCTTCTTGTCCTCGGTATTAACTTCCTCAACCGCGTACCTGGACAGCTTGGAGAACTCCCTGACGTAGGTCAGGATTGCCTTGTCCTTCTGCTCAAGACTCTCGAACTCTCTACGCTTCAGTTCTACAATACTTTCAGGGACATTGGATTCCCTGAACTTCCTTGCGAACTCCTGCCAGGTAAATACCTTTCCTGCCGGATACACGGCTACAATGTTGTCCCACCATGATGCGGCAGGTCCACACAATAGATGGGTAGCATATCTAACCTTCTCTTGGTCATTACATCCAACAGTGTTGAGCTTGCGCTCGTATCCATCAGCCAATCTTCCGCATCCATAGGCTCTGGCGCGTATGCGAAAGATATCGGCTAGGTGTTTTGAAAGTCTGCTAATGAGACTCCCCGGTTCTCGGGTCTCTCCACCCTATTCTCGCTGCATCGCATCCTCGAAGGAATTTATTCTGCAGCTCCGGTGTTACACGCTGCCTTTCTTCCGCCGCTTGCATGTACCGGATAAAGTTCTGCCGAGTTATGGGTGGTGGTGGTGGTGGAAATCGATCTCCGGCTGCACCCTCAGCCTCTTCCTTTTCTTTTGCTTCGCGCTCCATGCGCCGTGCTTCGCTCTCGTTTCCTAACGTTCCCGACATAATCCCCCTAGTTCCGCAACACAAGATGATACTCATAATTACTCCATGCGCAAGTTTTCCGAGCTCAACATTGTGCACGTAACTAGTCACGCAATGGAAATCAAGAAGCAAATCCAAATCATACAAAACATATACCATATATTTACATACATAAGTGGTCTTATTACATAACTCAAGTCGATGTGAGTATGCAAACTCACTTATTAAAGTATATGTACAAATTTATACAAATGTTACAAACTATAATACACGTGGTACTTGTGTATTATAGCCACACCTCCCTTGGTGGTCTTCTAATCGGTCTTCACTCTCGGTACATTCCAGAGCTTCCATCCAGCCGAACGTGTCGTTCTCCCGATAGACCCCGGAACGTAAGGTTTCCCCGTTGGCTTGTAATCCGAGTCGGATGATGATCCTAAGGAGAAATCGTTGTTCATAAACCGATCGTTGAGTGCATCATAATCCACCCATCGGGTGTACTCTCCGTAGCCCAACCATAAGGGTTACCAAAACCCATACCCGACTCAACCTCGTGTCGGATATCCTCCATCCACTCCTTCATTACTAGGATAGCTCCGGTTCCGGGTTGTTGCATCATCATTCATCTCTCCATCATAATACTCGCAGTACTATGAGTTCCCGTATCATCTCCCCAACGCCAACCCCTGGAATTCTCGATTGGAGTCTCGGAACGCTGATTGTTTCCGGATTCCTCGCCGCCTTCGTATCCCCCATAGGAACTACCCGTAAAGTTCCCGTGTGTAACAGGTGTAGGTTCACGTGCAAGTGGATCAAAATCGATGTAGTCACCAAGCTGAATAAACTGGTGTGTGTACCACATTCTCCATAGGTTCTTTGCCCCTACTCTCCTCCTTGGGTTCAGTGAACTCCTCAAGCATCGTATCAATTGCTCCTATCAGATGATGATTCAACTGAAAGAGTAATGATAGGAAGTTACGACTATTGTCCATGTATTTGGCTGCTTCAGCTGGTTTACTTTTGGCATATTTGAAATGGTTCAGCATGGGATCATTATCTTCCTCCATATGAGGAATGTGGGTGAATTCGGAACCCATAAGCGCTTTCGTCTTATGCTCCCGAATGTCGGTTATGGCTCTCATAACAGCTATATGGTAGGCTGTATTGGTTGTCCTCGCTTCCCAGCTGGCATGACTACGCTCATTCCCAAAGATTCGGGAAGTCGCAATCCTACTCGCACTTGGCCAACACCGGACCATCATAAAACATGTACTTCTTTACCGGAATCCAGGGATCGCACCCAAATTCTAGTAACATGGCTCGTAGGATATCTGCCAGTCCTCCTTGGTACTCGTTCAGTGTGGAATCCATAACTTTCACGTTTCTCCCTGGTCGTGAACTTGCCATGTTGGCTGTAGAAATAGAAAGATTATGAGATTAGTAATAATGCATCATAATAGAGATAATAAAGAATTATCGCACTAAAAGATATGGTTGTTGTATTCTCAATTGAATATACACCATATTTTTAGAGAACTCTTTACTAATCCTATTTGACTCCTAACGTTTTAGTCCCATTAACTAGGTTCCAACCTAAGGTCAAAGCTTTTGCTCGATACCAACCGTGGTGACCTCGCATACCACTCGCATGTTGTAGTATGCCAGTCGTTGATATAACATTCGCGAAGTACCATTCCGCAAATATCATATCCCTCAGAGTAGTACAACAGAACATAGCAAGGTCCATAACTCATTCACATATTATTACAATACACATACACAAGTCGTCTCGGAGCTCCTCTTGGGTCCTAAGAGGATATCTCCTGGGTTCGAGGTGAACCCAACTTAACTTACAATACCATTGTCTCATTAAACAAAACATTTATTTAATCGAGCAGCTAAATAGTAAGAGTTCGCGCTGCTCGGCTACTACTACTCCTCCGATATCCTTAGGCTTGTTCTCCTCCGGAAGCCTCTCCGGATCCATAGACTATGATGTAGTCTACGCCTTCCACTCCTCCCGAGAGGTCCGGTTCCTCGTAGCCGATGATTTCGGCTCCATCATGGTTGTCGTTGTCCTCCTCCAGATGGTTCAGACAATCTAAGCATGGGGTTTAAGAGTGGTATGAGTACGAGCGTACTCAACAAGTTCATTATAGATAAGAGGTGTTTAATGCACTAGCTACGATATTAGACCAGAAAGTCTAATACAAATGCAAGTTTTGATAAACATTTCTTCAATAGATTGCTTTTATTTCAAAGAGCTATGTCCGTCAGCCTTCACCGGTTTACTAGAACTTCATGGAGCTCCTTTCCGGCCGCGTTCGCAGCTTCCTCAATCCCGGAACAGGGAGTGACAGTCACGGTTCTTTACACTCCGCAGGTGTGTTGCTTTACCCATAAGAGATCTTAACCTTGGTGCCAACCGGGCAGCTTTCCCGTCCACACTTCCTTCGGTGTGAGGCCCGGTATAAGGTCCAGCCAAACATGTTCCTCCGCTACCTCGAACACCCACCCTTTGTTGCATACCCCGACCCTGGGTCCTCGTCTGTCCTCTTATACCACTTAAGGATGGACCCCGACCACGACAACAGTTTGGGATTGAACCAAACCCCTTCGCCGGCAGCTCGCAACCCATCATAGACCGCAATACCGTGGGGACTTTAGGCTTCCCAGCCCACCGCTTGCACTTCGAGCGACAAGTGTCTACGGACTATGCCGTGGGGACTTAAGGCTTCCCCAGCCAACCGCTTGCTCCGACGGATACAAGTGTCTACGGTAAAGCGCATCCGTTGATGAACGAGAGGTGGAAACACTTTTGACTACTCCGTCCCACTCCGGATCTTATGGTTAACACGGATATTATGGCACAAGAATCACTGGCGACATTTGTTGTTTAATCCTAGATGGATATAAGCCCGTGCAATGGAACCTCCACCATATCAACACAATCCATGGTTCCATTGCCCACCACATAGTCATATTCATAGTTATGAAAGTAGTGGTTTTGATTTTTGTGCAATAGTGATAACCATAATACTTTGCAAGTAAGTTGATAAAAATACTCAAATGACATGAGCAAGTGATGAACTTGCTCGAACACCGCAAAGTTCTGCAGGTTGGAAGGTATGGACTGACCCTTGTCCTCTTGTTCTGAAAAATAGCATCATTGTCCGATAAGGGCAATGGTTAAAGAAGCAATAATGCATGATTCCAGTTTTAGGGTTTGTTTCCCCCCTTTCCGATGTCGTTGTTATTTTATGAGAGATTATATACTAAGAACATCTTAGGGATACTTGATTTAGGGTAAATCCTACCTTGAAATGTTGTCAAGGTGTTTTAAAGTCCAAAGGCATTAATGGACTTATTTTTATTATTGAAAAATATATGTGTGATTTAAATGATTATTTAAATCATCAAATTAAGACTTATTCTTAATTGTTTTCAAAAATTCTATTTGATATTTTATTTAGATAGAGAATTTTATGTTGATCAATTTTCATATTTTTAATTATTTTTTTAGAGCTCTTATCAATTTTCTATTTAATTTCATAATTTCTGGTTTTTAATGAAATTGTGAAAAGTCTGTTTTGCCCCTTGGGCCCACCCGTCGGTGGCCCAACGGGTTAGGTCGGCCGACCCACCTGGTCCGGCCCGACCAGCCCCACTTCTCTCTCTCGCGCGCGTGTGTGTGAAACCCTAACCCTAATCCCCTCTGGCGATTCTCGTCGCCAATGCCTTCGCCGCCCGATTCCGGTGAGCTTCGCCGGAGTTGGCCCCCGCCGTGGTGCGTAATCGATGCGCCCCACGACGGCGGTTCTCCTCATCCGCGTCGATCTGGAGCGGCGCTGCTCCATCTCGTCTTCGTCTACCTCTGCGGCGGCTAGGGTTACGGGATCTGGCGATCCCGCCGCTCCTGGCGCTGTGGTGCCGCCGTGGCTTCGCCACCGTGTGCGCGAGCTGCCGTGGTACCGCCATGGCTCGGCGCCGCCGTGCTCCGTGCGTGCCGCCGTGGCCGCCATGGCTACACCTGTCCTTCTCGACTCCAAGTAAGTGCGCCTCCCCTTCTGCTCCTCTTCGTGCCCGTCCTTCTTCCTCTCGCTAGCTCTACTCTCTGTGCTTGTGGTTGCCCGCACAAGAGGCTGTTGTGCTCTTCCGTAGCGCCATGGTGCCTGCTCTTGTTGTGCCAAGCTGCTGCGCTATGCATGTGCTGCTGCTGTGTGAAGCCCTGCCATATCTTTGTGCAAGAATTCTTGGTCTAATTGATTGCTATTCTTTCATTTCTTGCTTAATTCCCTCTCTGTGGCTCTGTTCTTGTTACTATGCTCGCCAGATACTCAAGTGTATTCATATCTGCTTGCTCATGAGCATCTTGTAATGCTCATGGACTGCTAAATTGCTACTGGACATGCTACAACTAATTCAATTGCTTGCTTAATGGCTCTGGTTGTTGTTATGGCTTAATCATATGTGTGTGCCATTCTTGTCTAGCTTGATCCAGTGGTACATCATGTATTTGATGTGCTTCGGATACAATTATAAATCATCCATTTGATTATCCGTGAAGCAACCGTTGATGAATTAGTTCTGTGGAAGTTATATGGTTCATGGTTTGGTACTAGGTTGTCCCTAGCATGTATCGGCATGCTATGACAAGCTTCGATGATCACATGATCATCGCTTGCTTGTATATGTTGTTGTTGTATCACCGTGCCTCACTATTGCTCTCTCTCTCGTGTTGGGTGTGCATCACACGAGGCTTGGCCTCGGTGTTTGCTCGGTGCTTGCTCAAGCATTCGTCTGTTACTTGCGATGATCCTCCGGATCATGTGCAAGTGTTCCGATTATCGGTGATTTGTGAATTTCATTTATCCGTATAGCTTGTCCTTGTTTATTGGATAAATGAGATGAACTGCTTGCAGTGATGACTCTTATAATTAGCTTGATTGGGCTAGAGGGATGCCAACAGTGGTTGGGGACCCTAGCTCATCTTTGAACCCAAATCTGGGTTATGATATTTGTGCTTAGCTTGTGGTTTGGCTGTTTCAGTGGTTGAGGTAACCTTGACAGCAATTCTTTGCTGTTTAGGTAGCTCCCACCCTGGTGGGCTTGCTAAGGCTTAGTGAATGCATCACTGGTTATTTCTTTGTTGGATTTCCAGTGATCTTTGGTGTTGACAAACAAGAATAGACACATATTGTCTATCTGGCTGATGGTGTAGTGGCTATAGGTGCTGAGTGAAACTGATTAGCTAGATAGGATCATCCCTTGTTGGATTTCTTTGATTATGTCACTAGTTTGGCATAGCCAATGTTCCCGTGGTGCTTTCCTATTTGTTTCTCTCTTGTTCACTTGCACCAATTTGGCCAGTAGCCATATGATGACTCACATATAGGGTTTCTACCCTTGTGGTGTGATTGAGATCATGCATGTGCAATTTATGAGCAAAACCATCTGGTTTGCTCATGATGAATTGTATACCTCACTCCAGCTCCTAGATTAAAGTGTTGTTGTAGAGGTTTTGCTTCTGGTGATTTGCTTGGCTTGCCTCGCTCCTCCTTGTGGCTTGTGATTCTTGATCTCGGTTCGGTGGTGAGTTTGGACAGGTTGAACAAGACTCGGTTGTTCTTCTTGTTCTAGTCTGTTCTTGGTGTTCTTACCCTTTGGAGATCCTGTCGATGAGCTGCTAGGGTTTCGGCTGTGAAAAGGTTTTATATGATCCCTTGTTGGCTCCTCTGGTCGACAGCTTGGCCTGGTCATCTTGGTGACTCTCCCCAGTCCGTGTGTCGTTGTTGAGCATGCACACCGCTCGGCAAGCGGTGTGGCTGTGTGTGTGTGCACTCGATGCTCCGAACTTGGTTTGGAGATGATCAGCTCGTGCAGAGCTGATCCATATCTGCTCAATTTCATTATTCTTCTAACCTGCCAAGAGGTTTTACCACTTGGCATAACTTCTCTTTTATTGTGATTATGTGCAGGGATCAAGAATGGATCAAAATTGGAATTGGAGTTCATCATATACAAGATCAAATGAAGATGATCTTGTAGAATTTAGTCTAGGCTTATTAAATTGTAATTTTTCTTTATTTTCCTTTCTTCTATTCTGCCCATTTATGTAATGTGTTGTATTATTCTTTTATTTCACTTATGGATATTGTAATGACATTGTAATTTGTGTGATGATCAATAAAGCTCAAAGTTTTCTCTAATGAGCTTTTCTTTAATATAATTGTTCATCTTATTTATTATTGATCATTTACTTAATGAATTTCCTCAATTGAATTTTTTAAGTAATTATTTAATGTTTGAATTTGAAATTCAAATTCAACCTTGGTTTGAATTCAACCATGTCATATCATTTAGAGTTCAATCATGAAAACTCTCCCCTCTCTTCTCAAAACCCTAAAGTAGTGAAGTGAGAAGCAAGTTTGTCGCACTCTCGAAACCCTAACCCTGTAAGGTGTCGAGAGAGAAACTTGTCCCCCTTCGATGCATTTTTTTATTTAAAAGCGCGAAATTTCCCCAGAATTTACTATGCAATGCACATCCCTTTCTAAAATCTACCCCTCGATCGTCTCTAAACCTGGGATATTACATTTACCGTGGCTGATTCTTGAAGACTTTAATGAGATTATGTTTTCACATGAGAAAGAAGGTGGAAATCAACGCCCTGCTGCATTCATGCAAGCTTTCCGTGACGCCTTGACGGATTGCGATCTCGAAGACCTTGGGTTTCAAGGGGAAAAAATTACTTGGAAGAGAGGAAGAATTAGGGAAAGACTTGATAGGGCTGTGTCTGATGGGGCTTGGAACACAATGCATCCAGGGGCTGTGGTCTTGCACCTCGATTATACGAAATCTGATCACGAGACCTATCCTCGGTGGACACCGACTACCAACCAGTCGTGGATCGGTTCTAGAACTGGGCCTCGGCGCTTTGAGGCCAAATGGCTGCGCGAAGCGGGTTTTCGTGACGTTGTTAAAGTTGCATGGGAATCGGCGGGAGAATCTACCTCTGGCGGCGTGTTAGCCAAGTTAGGACGCATGCATAAATCGATCCATGAGTGGGATAGCTTGGTTCTCAAAAAACCGCACAAACGACTTCGTCGGGCGCAGCGAAAATTGGAGAATGCTATGAATGGCCAGATGAATGATGAAAATGAAGAAATTGCAAAGGAGATGGCGGATTTGATCGAGTTATTACTTGAACAAGAAGAGATTCATTGGCTGCAGCGATCAAGAGCAAATTGGTTACAACTTGGCGATAGAAATCCTACTTTCTTTCATAATTTTGCCTCAGCTCGCCGAAAGAAGAACTTTATCAAGAAACTCAAGATTAATGATGATAATTGGGTGGAGGGTACGGAGCCTCTAAAACCGGTAATCCATGATTATTTTTTTAACCTATTTACTTCTGAGGTACAGGATCTTGATCCGGAGATGATGACAAAAATCTTTCCAAGAGTTACTGACGCTATGAATGAAAGCTTATTAGCTCCTTTCTCAGTAGAAGATGTGAAGAAAGCTATTTTTAGTATTGAAGATTTCAAAGCGCCAGGGCCAGATGGGTTACATGCAGTGTTTTATAAACAATTTTGGGATGTTTGCGGGGAAGAAATTACTACTGAAGTGTTACAGGCACTGAATACTGGGATAATACCGGATGGCTGGAACGATACTACCATTGTGTTGATACCCAAGGTCAATGATCCGGAGAATATTACACAGTTTCGCCCAATTAGCTTGTGCAATGTTATATACAAAATTATATCCAAGGTGCTAGCTCAGAGATTAAAGGCAATTCTCCCTGATATCATTGCTCCTACACAAAGTGCCTTTGTTCCAGGGCGACTCATTACTGATAATGTGCTGGTGGCGTATGAATGTATTCACTCAATAAAAAGGAAGAGATCTGGCATTAATGGAACTTGTGCTGTCAAGCTTGATATGCATAAAGCTTATGACCGCTGATAACCCACAAGTATAGGGGATCGCAGCAGTCTTCGCGGGTAGTAAAACCCAATTTATTGATTCGACACAAGGGGATACAAAGAATACTTGAAAGCCTTAACAGCGGAGTTGTCAATTCAGCTGCACCTGGAAACGGACTTGCTCGCAAGAGTTTATCGAGTAACAGCTTTATGGCAGTAGCGATGAGTGAAATAACAGCGAGCAGAGTAACAGAGATAGCAGATAGTGATTATAGTAAACAGCAGGATTAAAATACTCGTAGGCACGGGGACGGATAACGGGCGTTGCATGGATGAGAGAAACTCATGTAACAATTAAGCGGGGCATTTGCGGATAATAATAAAACGGTGTCTAAGTACAAAGCAATCAATAGGCATGTGTTCCAATTATAGTCGTACGTGCTCGCAATGAGAAACTTGCACAACATCTTTTGTCCTACCGACTCGGTGGCAGCGGGCCTCAAGGGAATCTACTGGATATTAAGGTACTCCTTTTAATAGAGTATCGGAGCAAAGCATTAACACTCCGTGAACACATGTGATCCTCACATCACTACCATCCCCTCCGGTTGTTCCGATTTCTGTCACTTTGGGGCCATTGGTTCCGGACAGCGACATGTATATACAACTTGCAGGTAAGACCATAAACAATGAATATCATGATGAAATAATAACATGTTCAGATCTGAGATCATGGCACTCGGGCCCTAGTGACAAGCATTAAGCATAACAAGTTGCACAATATCATCAAAGTACCAATTACGGACACTAGGCACTATGCCCTAACAATCTTATACTATTACATGGCCAATCTCATCCAATCCCTACCATCCCCTTCAGCCTACAACGGGGGAATTACTCACACATGGATGGGGGAAACATGGCTGGTCGATGGAGAGGCATCGGTGGTGATGATGGCGATGATCTCCTCCAATTCCCCGTCCCGGCGGAGTGCCAGAACGGAGACTTCTGGCTCCCGAGACGGAGTTTCGCGATGTGGTGGCGTTCTGGAGGGTTTCTGGCGACTTCGACCTCTCTCCGTGCGTTTTTAGGTCGAAGGCGATAAGTAGTCCGAAGTAGAGCGTCGGAGGCCGGCCGAGGGGGCCACACGCTAGGGCCGCGCGCCCCCCTCCTGGGCCGCGCCGCCCTAGGGTGTGGGGCCCTCGGGCCTCCAACTGACTTGCCCTTCTGGATCCGTGAGTCTTCTGGAAAAATAGGACCTTTCGCATAAATTCCGAGGATTTTCCTGAAAGTTGGATTTCTGCACAAAAACGAGACACCAGAACAGTTCTGCTGAAAACAGCGTTAGTCCGTGTTAGTTGCATCCAAAATACACAAATTAGAGGCAAAACAATAGCAAAAGTGTTCGGGAAAGTAGATACGTTTTGGACGTATCAAATCCCCCCAAGCTTAGCTTATTGCTTGTCCTCAAGCAATTCAGTTAACAACTGAGCGATAAAAGAACTTTCACGAACACATTTGTTCATATGATGTAAATATTCTCATGCTATGGCTAACACTTAGGAAGTTCATAATAAGATACATTCAAATAAAATCATCTAATAGCTATGTCAATCATGGAAAGGTACCAACAATTAATAATAAGCATCATGAATCATGTATATAAGCAGGATTGCAATGTTCATAAAAGAGTATGATAGAGTGGTATCTCGCTTGCCCATATTTGATCAAGCAAAACATAAATGCTCAGGCACCTCTCGAAGTTCATAGAAAGACTAGAAATAGTGATTGTCAAAGATAAAAGCATCAAAGTTATACCACAATCAATCATATTTTGAGACAAGCATATTACACTAAGAATGACAGTTGTGCTCTCAAGAAAGTGCTCAAAAAAGGGATGGAGACACAACATAAAAGTAAAAGATTGACCCTTCGCAGAGGGAAGCAGGGATTAACATGCGCTAGAGCTTTTCATTTTTAAAACAGGAGTAAAATTGTTTTGAGAGGTGTTTGTTGTTGTCAACGAATGGTAATGGGTACACCAACTACCTCGCCAACCGGACTTCCAAGAGCGGCTCCCATGAAGGACGTTATCTCTACAAGCAAGGTAGATCATCCCTCTTCTCTTTTGTTTACACACGTATTTTAGTTTTATTATGGGTGACACTCCCCCCAACCTTTGCTTACACAAGCCATGGCTAACCGAATCCTCGGGTGCCTTCCATCAATCACATACCATGGAGGAGTGTCTATTTGAAATTTAAGTTGCTTACTGATGAATCAGGGCAAAACATGCGAAGAGAATTATTAGTGAAAGTTGATTAATTGGGGCTGGGAACCCCATTGCCAGCTCTTTTTGCAAAATTATTGGATAAGCGGATGTGCCACTAGTCCATATGAAAGTCCGTCAAGAGTAAATGACAAGGTTGAAAGTTAAACACCACATACTTCCTCATGAGCTATGAAACATTAACACAAATTGAGAAGCATTTTGAAGGTTTAAAGGTAGCGCATGAGAATTTACTTGGAATGGTTTGAAATGCCATGCATAGGTATTTATGGTGGACACTCTGGAATGACTTGTTTTTCATGTGTTTGGAAGCACGAGCAGCGTTCCCGCTCAGTACAAGTGAAGGCTAGCAAAAGACTAGGGAGCGACAAATCAAGAGAGTAGTAACTATCATAATCATGCTTGCGGCAAAATAAATTAACTGAGGCATAAAAGTGATACAAGAACTCTGAAGCAATGTAAATCATCGAGGCTTAATTGACTTTTGTTCAGTCATATGCATGCGTGAGCATGTGCCAAATTAATTCAAACGAATTATTCAGAGGAGGATACCACAATATCATACCTATTTATGAATAAAACAATGCAAGCAAACATCCATGACATGCTACTCATATTAATAAATTGGAGCTAAACATGAGAGATCATGAACTACTAGACTTTCTTAAATGACATATACCTCACATGAACCAACCAAGCATGCTCACATGGATGTGTATATGTACAAAAATGAAAACAAATAGAGTTCATACCAGCCTCTCACCACAATCCAATTGTCGTAAATCGTCATTATCGCCTTTCACTTGTGTAGCTTGGATAATATGAAATGAAAACCACGCTCCAGCCACCGAAGACCATTGAACTCATAAAGAACTTTACAAAACCAAAGAAGAACAACAAATATTTTTGGTGTTTTCGAATTTGAGAACAAGAATAAAAGGAAACAAGCAAACAAAGCAAAATCTTTTTGGGTTTTCTTATAGCAAACTAGCAATAGTAAATAAAGCGAAATAAATGCAAGAAACCAAAAATGAACAAATGGTGAAGAGAAACAACAGAAATATTTTTATTCTTTTTGTGTTTTGGGAAAGAAACAAAGTAAGAACAAGAAATGGCAAACTAAAAGAAACACAGAAAAGCAAGATGGCAGAAATCTGCCAAAACTTGACAAATGAGACGATGAATCGATTTTAAAGAATTTCTTAAGCTGCTCAGCTTGAAAAGTGTTCAACTAATGAAAGTTAGATAACAACCTGGGGAAAATGCACAAAAATTGGCAGCTCAAAATAACGTTCTGGCTGTGCGCACGAATTTTTTTTAGTAACAGTCCAGAATCTGTTTTCACGCAGCACTTCCCCAAATATCATCTCCCTCTCATTAGAAAACCACTCAAAGAAACTAAACAGAGTGATGCCGGTATACCTCCCCCCAAGCTTAGGCTTTTGGCCTAAGTGGAGATCAACCCCAGCGAGGGTCTGGGTTCCACGCCGGTGGATCATACATGGTGTAGTCATAATAAGGTCCCGATGCAGAAGAAAAGCGTGGAGGCTCCTCATGCCCAACTTGTTGATGCGAAGAACTTGCTGCATCGGATGACGAGTCGAGGTGTTCCTCGTCCTCCTCCGTGTTGTCTCTTGCATGATGGCCATCTCTCTCTATGTATGCCTTCAGTTCACCTTCCGTGACTGACCAATCCTCCCTGGAATCAAGGTTAAACAGAGCAGGTGAAGGTAATCCTACTAATTTTTCAGTTTTCTTAGTTATTCTCCAAGCTTTCTTGTAAAATGTTATTCTATAAGACATGTTGCTCAAATTGGACGAATCAGAAACAAATTCATGCTTAATCATGGAGACTATGTCAAGTTTCTCTATGGGGAGCTGAATATCAAGATGGTGAGGTTCTACACCATGCATAGCTAATAAGCGAGAGGCAATGAGACCTCCACAAATTCCCCCCTTCTCACGGTTAGTAGCAAGTCTATTGGCTATCAAAGCACCCAAATTGTAAGTCCTATCACCTTGTAATGCAGCAACTAGAAAGGCTAGATCCTGGATAGATATTTTACTTCCATTCTTTCTTGCTAGAACGCACTTGGTGATGAAATAAGCAAAGTAACGAATAGCTGGGAGATGAATGCTACTGATTTTACCACCATCCTCTCGAGAAGCTTCTTCCATGACAAATCATCTTGAAGAGGTCCAAGAACTCTTGCGGCGATCCCCTTATCTTCTCGCATGATCCCCATTGCGGCACTCTGATTGCTGCACAAAAATCATTGAATGCAAGTTGACCGTTTTATTATAAATTTTGTACTGAACCATGGGGTTAGATCGCGACCAATTGAATTTAAAGTCCTGCACTACAGACATAGTCAGTTTTGCATATTGGCATGGTTCACCATCAACAAAATCATCCAACCCTGCACGAGAAATCAGACTTCGAACATCTTGCAAGATTCCTGCACTACTCATAAAATCCACGCACGGGTAGTAAGCGGGGTATACTCCTTCTTCGCGGTGAACTCTCATGACCGGTTGCACCTCCAATTCTTGTTGGTTGAGTTGGTGCCTACTCCCTTCCATTTTCTGAAATTTTTCAACAAACACTATAAAATTTAATTTGGTGACATATAATCGAGAGAAACTACCATAGGAACTTGCTAGAGTACTAATCATGCATCAAAACTAGCTTCTACCACTTAGAACAAGCATGCAAGCTCACTAAACATGTTACCTACAGCAGCAAAACATTCAAGATATACTCCACCAAACAAAATTCTACTTGAATAATTGAAGGAGTCACATACCGAAGAGCAAATGTGCCAAATTTCAAACAGAAATCTGGGCTGAGCAAAGAGATCGAGAAATCTGGAGTTCTTGAGCAAAAACACGAGTGAGAGAAAGCTGGTGTCGATTTTTTCGGGAGAGAGAAGAGTGTGAGAGGAAGAGATGCTGAAGTGGGGCAAAGGGGGACCCACACACTAGGGTGGCGCGCCCCCCTTGCTGGTCGCGCCGGCCTGTGGGGTGCCACCCTGGGGTGCCCCACTGGTCATCCCCAGGTGCTCCCAGGTGCATTTTCGAAAAATAGGACCAACGGTATAATTTTTGTGAATTTTTGAAAACTTTGAAAAATGCACATTTCCGGGTATTAAGTTTATTATTACTGGACAGGAAAAATTTTGAAATCTCTAATTAACTAAGGAACTTTGAAAATCAAGAGTGCTACAACAAGTAGACCAAGTGGAGGAACAAAGAGATGTTGTTTACCTCCTCTATGCATATAAAAAGTATTTGTTAACAAGGTTGATCAAGTCTTGCCACCAAATAAATTTTACATAGCATAAGAAGAAATAAACCTCAAATCAATCATGTTACCTTGAATTGTATTGATATGGATCCAATCATAAGAGTTTGATATTCTTATTTAGGCTCATATATTGGACAATCGATAGTTCCGACTTTGATAGTTCTCACATTAGAAATAGTATTAACTCCACATACTTTATCAATCCTCTTGGGGAAATAGACGGTGTGTTCCCTATCATCAACATTGAAAGTAACCTTTCCTTTATTGAAATCAATAACAGCCCCTGCGGTGTTAAGAAAAGGTCTCCCAAGAATAATAGACATATTATCATCTTCAGGCATTTCCAACACAACAAAATCAGTTAATATCAAGCAGTTATTAGTAACTTGAACAGGAACATCCTCACATATACCAACAGGAATAGCAGTAGATTTCTCAGCCATTTGCAAAGATATATCAGTAGGTATCAACTTATCTAAGTAAAGTCTCTTATAAAGAGAAAAAGGCATAACACTAACACCGGCTCCCAAGTCACATAGAGCAGTTTTAACATAATTATTCTTAATAGAACAAGGAATAGTAGGTATACCTGGGTCGCCCAACTTCTTTGGAACTTCGCCATTGAAAGAGTAATTAGCAAGCATAGTGGAAATTTCCTCATTGGGGATTTTCCTTTTGTTAGTAACAATATCTTTCATATACTTTGAATAAGGAGGCAATTTAATAGCATCAGTCAAAGGGATTTGCAAGAATAAAGGTTTCATCCAATCACAAAATTTATTATAGTGTTCTTCTTCCTTTGATTTTAGTTTCTTAGCAGGAAAAGGTATTTGCTTTTGCACCCAAGGTTCCCTTTCATTACCATGTTTCTTAGCAATAAAATTTTCTTTAGTATACTTTTTATTCTTATCTTGCTTTTCAGGTTCATTTTCAACTTCTTCTTTATCAGAAACATCATTCTTATCATTACCATTATTATTATCATGTTCATTACTACTTTCAGTTTCAGCATCGGAAATAGAAATACTATTAGGATCATTAACAGGTTCAGAGGATTCTACAACATTTTTATGTTTCTTCTTCTTTTTCTTAGAAGGAGCACTAGGTTCAATGCGTTGAGAATCTTGTTCAATTCTTTTGGGATGCCCTTCGGGATATAGAGGATCCCGGGTAGAGACACCACCTCTAGTTGTTACTTCATAAGCATGTTTCTCTTTAGAATTATTTTTTAATAAGTCATTTTGCACTTTAGTGAGTTGATCAATTTGAGTTTGAACCATTTGAAAATGTTTAACAAGCATCTTAACATCATTGGATGTTCTCTCCACAATATCATGCAAATTTCTAATAGCTTGAGAATTTTCCATTAGATGATTCTCTACTCTCATATTAAAATTTTCTTGCTTAACAATATAATTATCAAACTCATCTAAGCATTGCGCAGGAGGTTTTGAATACGGAATATCTTCCCTAGTAAAACGCTGAAGGGAGTTTACCTCAATCATGGATGAAGGGGGAATTATCTCACATATATCTTCTATGGGAGGTAGATTCTTCACATCTTCAGATTTAATACCTTTCTCCTTGAGAGACTTCTTGGCTTCCCTCATATCTTCATCATTCAATTTAATTAAACCCCTCTTCTTCAATATTGGCGTTGGAATTGGTTCGAGCGTAGTCCAATCATCATGATTCCGGCCTATTTTAGCCAATAATTCTTCGACTTCGTCCGGAGTTCTTTTCCGAAAACACAACCAGCACAATTATCCAAATATGCCCTAGACTCAATGGTTAGTCCACTATAAAATATATCAAGTAGATCATTCTTTTCTAAATCATGTCCAGGTCGAGCTCTGATAAGAGAACAAAATCTTGCCCAAGCCTCAAGCAATTTCTCTTCATCTCCCTGGTCAAATCTATAAATTTTACGTCAAAGCAACATGTTGAGCACTAGCAGGAAAGTATTTTCGAAAGAAAACATCACGCAAATCAGTTGGACTTTTAATAGAACCAGGAGGCAAATTATTATACCAAGTTTTAGCATCATCCTTTAATGAGAAAGGAAAAAAAAATTAGCGACAAAATAAGTACGCATCTTGACATCATCAGAAAACAAGCTACTCATAGAAGAAAGTTCAATCATGTGTTCTACAGCACTTTCTTTTTCAGTACCACAAAAGGGTGCTTTCTCTACAATAGCTATATGAGATAGATCAAGAGAAAAATCATAATCTTTATCCTTAATGCATATAGGAGATGTGGCAAATTTAGGATCAGGAGATAACTTATGTCTAACGGTATATTGTGTGAGAAACTTTTTAATTTTACTTGCATCGGCGGTAGCATTGCATCTATTAATAAAATCATCATTAAGCTCCACATAATCTTCATCGGGATCATCACTAGAATAATCAAGTTCGGGTGAATTAACGGTGTAGTAGCATTAGGAGTTTCAGCATTTTCAATTTGTCTAGACCTAGCAATTGTAGCATCTAGAAAGGATCCCAATGAACCACTATCATCAAGCACATCGAAGCATCATCAATATTATAAGAATTTTCAGATTCAGATGAAGTACCAGCAAGTGAAGCATGTGGTGGTGAAACAAGTTTATCAATCACGAGATGGTGAATCAAGAGCAAGCATAGGTACTCGAGTTGTACCTTTTCTTATAGTGGATGGTAATATGGCGACTTTAGGATCGCGAGTTTTACCCATGATGGAGAATTTGCAGCGAACAATATCAATCCAAGTGAACTTCCAAATAAAGCTATGCTCCCCGGCAACGGCGCCAGAAAACGGTCTTGATAACCCACAAGTATAGGGGTTCGCAGCAGTCATCGCGGGTAGTAAAACCCAATTTATTGATTCGACACAAGGGGAGACAAAGAATACTTGAAAGCCTTAACAGCGGAGTTGTCAATTCAGCTCGCACTGGAAACAGACTTGCTCGCAAGAGTTTATCGATAGTAGCAGCTTTATGGCAGTAGCGGTAGTGAAATAACAACAAGCAGAGTAACGAGAGACAGCAGTAGTGATTATAGTAAACAGCAGGATTAAAATACTGTAGGCACGGGGACGGATAACGGGCGTTGCATGGATGAGAGAAACTCATGTAACAATCAAGCAGGGCATTTGCAGATAATAATAAAACGGTGTCTAAGCACAAAGCAATCAATAGGCATGTGTTCCAATTATAGTCGTACGTGCTCGCAATGAGAAACTTGCACAACATCTTTTGTCCTACCAGCCGGTGGCAGCCGGGCCTCAAGGGAATCTACTGGATATTAAGGTACTCCTTTTAATAGAGTACCGGAGCAAAGCATTAACACTCCGTGAACACATGTGATCCTCACATCACTACCATCCCCTCCGGTTGTCCCGATTTCTGTCACTTCGGGGCCATTGGTTTCGGACAGCGACATGTGTATACAACTTGCAGGTAAGACCATAAACAATGAATATCATGATGAAATAATAACATGTTCAGATCTGAGATCATGGCACTCGGGCCCTAGTGACAAGCATTAAGCATAACAAGTTGCAACAATATCATCAAAGTACCAATTACGGACACTAGGCACTATGCCCTAACAATCTTATACTATTACATGACCAATCTCATCCAATCCCTACCATCCCCTTCAGCCTACAGCGGGGGAATTACTCACACATGGATGGGGGAAACATGGCTGGTCGATGGAGAGGCGTCGGTGGTGATGATGGCGATGATCTCCTCCAATTCCCCGTCCCGGCGGAGTGCCAGAACGGAGACTTCTGGCTCCCGAGACGGAGTTTCGCGATGTGGCGGCGTTCTGGAGGGTTTCTGGCGACTTCGACCTCTCTCCGTGCGTTTTTAGGTCGAAGGCGATAAGTAGTCCGAAGGAGAGCGTCGGAGGCCGGCCGAGGGGGCCACACGCTAGGGCCGCCCGCCCCCATCCTAGGCCGCGCCGCCCTAGGGTGTGGGGCCCTCGGGCCTCCACCTGACTTGCCCTTCTGGCTCCGTGAGTCTTCTGGAAAAATAGGACCTTTCGCATAAATTCCGAGGATTTTCCTGAAAGTTAGATTTCTGCACAAAAATGAGACACCAGAACAGTTCTGCTGAAAACAGCGTTAGTCCGTGTTAGTTGCATCCAAAATACACAAATTAGAGGCAAAACAATAGCAAAAGTGTTTGGGAAAGTAGATACGTTTTGGACGTATCAACCGCGTTGAGTGGATCTTTTTGGAAAATATGATGCGACGCTTGGGCTTTGCTGAAAGATGGATTTTCTGATGATGGCTTGTGTCAGCTCGGTCAGGTATCAAGTGAGATTTAATTCTGATGAAACTGATATGTTCACTCCTACTAGAGGTCTCCGTCAGGGGGATCCACTATCTCCATATTTGTTCCTCCTTTGTGCGGAGGGATTATCTGGTCTTCTGTTGTATGAAGAAGAAGTTGGTGGCATTGATGGGATTAGGGTGTGCAGAAATGCACCGTCAGTATCACACCTTTTATTCGCTGATGATTCCCTCATTCTCATGAAAGCTGATATGAATAATGCAACTTCCTTGCAACGATCATTGGATACCCTCTTGCGCAAACTGCGGACGGATGGTGAGTTTAGCAAAATCTAGTATATTCTTTTCGCCTAACACCAATGCTCTCCTAAGGGCTGAAATATGTGAAGCTCTACATATTGATACAGAAGCACTATCAGATAAGTATCTTGGTCTCCCAGCTCTTGTTGGTGCGGACAGGAGTGATTGCTTCAAACATTTTATAGAAAGAATTATTGAAAGGATAAATGGTTGGAAGGAAAAACAACTATCTCTGGGGGGAAAAGAGATTCTCCTGAAGGCAGTGGCTCAGGCTATCCCGGTGTATGCTATGTCGGTTTTCCTGATTCCGAAAGGTGTTTGCAAAAGTATGATGGATGCTATATCCAGTTTCTGGTGGGGGGATGATGAAAATAGTAAGAAGATGCATTGGTTGGTATGGTGGAAGCTTTGCTACCCAAAAAATGATGGCGGCATGGGTTTCAGGGATTTCCATTCATTCAATTTGGCAATGCTAGCCAAGCAAGTCTGGAGGTTGACTAATGAACCTGATTCTCTTTGTGCATAGGTTCTAAGGGCTAAGTACTATCCACACGGTGATAATTTGAAAGCAGGCCCAAAAGCTGGATCGTCTTTTACTTGGCAAATCATAGTTGCTGGGCTTTCTACCTTCAAACGTGGATGTATTTGGAGAGTTGGTAATGGAGAAATGATTAATATCTGGCAGGACCCGTGGATTCCAACAAGCAGTACAAGGAAGGTTATTTCACCTAGAGCTGGTGCGGTTTATACAAAAGTGTGCGATTTGATAAGTCCAATTACTGGGCAATGGGATGAGGAGCTGCTCAATTCTTTGTTTTGTACGGTTGATAGAGAACGGATCAGGCGTATTCCAATTAATAACCGAGGATTTCAAGACTTTGTTGCTTGGAGTCACACAAAACATGGGCAATATACAGTCAGATCGGGGTATCATATGCAGTGGAAACATCAGTTTGGTCCTAATTCTTCACAGCTGACTGCTCCTAATGTTTCAGCGACAAACCCGGTTTGGAAATCTGTATGGAGCCTGCAGGTTCCAAGTAAGGTGAAGATTTTTATATGGCATTCTCTACATGGAATTGTCCCATTAAAATGTGTTTTAGCAAATCGCCATATTGGTACGTCAGGAGAGTGTCCAATTTATCACCAGGGCCAGAAACGGTCATGCATTTGCTCTTCTTATGTCCGGCTGCAAAAAGTATTTTGCAGAATCTGGGGCTTACTAATCTGATTGATGAAGCTACAAACGTGGATAGGTCCGGTTCTGCGGTCCTAGAATATCTTATGAGGCTACAACAAAATAACATGCAAGGATTGGAAAGTGTGGGGTTAAAAGAAGTGATTGCGGTAACATGCTGGTACCTTTGGTGGATTCGGAGAAAAAGAACCCGAGATGAATCTGTCCCACCTATTTACAAGTGCAAACTTTCGATCCTATCTATTACAGCACATGCAGGTAAAAAACCGATGAATACTGGCCAAGTCGGGAGTATCACCTGGACCAGACCAGAGGCGCGTACGATGAAATTGAATGTGGATGCGGCTTACTATGTGGAAGAAGGAACAGGGGCTGTGGGTGCAGTGATCCGTGACTATGAGGGTAGGTTTGTGGCGGCAAAGATGGTCCTATTACCGCATGTGGCGTCGGCAGCGATGGCAGAGGCGGCGGCCATGTGTCAAGGGTTAATACTAGCTTAATCAATCGGTTGTAACCGTCTAGTAGCTGAATCGGACTCAATGGAGACAATAGAAGCCTGTTCTGAAGGACAACGTTGGTGGAATGAATCTTCTGCAATTTTTGCTGACTGCGTTGACAGAGTGGCTTCCATCGGCGAGGTGTCCTTCAAATTCTATCCCAGAGAAGCAAACCAGGTGGCTCATGAGCTAGCTCGTCATAGTTTTAGCAGCAAAAGCTCTTGTACTTGGGACGATGATCCCCCTAGGTTTCTCTTAGACAAGTTGTTAAACGATGTAACCAAATTTTGATCTTTTTAGCAGCAAGTTTCAGACGCACTCTTTTCCTTACCAGGGTACCGAAGGGGACTGGAAGGTTTTTAATGAGGCGGCTTGCTAGCTTAATATATATTGCATTTCAAAAAAAAGACTAAATTAGTGACAAAAGTTGCGAAAAATGCTTTTGGCACATGAGCACCACTGCTCCCGGTTTTTGAAAAACATATTTCTGAGATTCCAAAAAAACTGAGCATAAATACGCACATATATATAGAAATCTTCTGAAAGTATGGTGAAAATTTGGAGAAAATATGTTGTATTATGAACTATATAAAAAGACAAATTTCAGACAAAAACTATCCCTATTATTTTCCCTGTACATCAAAATACACCACAATTTCTACCGAAAGTTCGCACAGTATTCAAGGCATGTGTATGTATTCATGGAATGAATTTTATGATTTCTTGAAATATAGAAGTATAATTTTCAAATATTACAAAAATCGGGAGCACTAGTGCTAAAGTGCACCAAATCTCCTACCCAAAAGTTGTTACAAATGACAAACAGCTCAACATAAAATGCATTCGGATCTCATTTAAACCCAGGCAGCAGCTTTATCATCAACAGAATACATGAGAGAATCATCGATGAGATAATCCATCAAATTTGTAGCAAAATAAATGTTGCATTATTACATATCGGTGTGATCGACAAGAATTACAATCTGAAAGCTTTCCCATCCCAAAAACTTGCGGACCTGCCAAGAATTTAAGCATTCAAGAGCCCTGACAAATTCATGTCTAGACTCGGTCACAAATGCCACCAATCATAACATAATCTATAAAGTGCCATACTCCCTTATAATCCACCAATCTAACATCTACTACACGATCTTTAAAACGTTCAACTTTGTGTGTGGGTTTAAGAACAGCTATAATCTTTGACAGAAATTTAGACCAGAGCGAGCGCCTACTGTCAGAGATCGTCGACGTCGATGACGTTCCTGAAGCTCCCACCGAGCAATGACAGGAGACCACCGCCGTGCACCCTCCCCTCCGGAACAGCGAGATCTCCGCCCTCTCTGCGCCTATCCGACGGCGACGGCACGGATGTCGACGAGGACTTCATAGAGAGGGGAACCAGCACCTGAGGAGGTATTAGCTCCTGCCTCCCCGCCGTGGCCACGGGCGAGCCGTCGCACTCCGACACCGTGCTCACGCCCGAAGACGAGTACTCGTAGTTCATGGCACTGGCTGCTGCGGCCGACAACGACACTATGCCTCGGAAGAGGCCCGGCCCGATCAGGCTCCCGCCGCCGCTCTTCCCTGCCCCGCCGTCGCGTCGACGCTGCTGAGACGACTGCGAGGCCACCAGCGTCGCATGTGCGGCGCAGAGGCCGCTCCTGCCGCGGGCAAACTTATCGCAGCCCGTGCCGTACGTGCACCGCTTGCCGCCGCCGTGCGCCTTGCAGAACTCCGTGCTGCCCTGCGCGCTCTTGCCGCAGCTGTCGACCTTGCACCTCTTGCCGCCGCCGTGCTTCACGCAGAAGTCCGTGCGCCCGCGGGCGCTCTTGCCGCACCCGGGAATCGCGCAGCGCTTCCCGCCGCCGTGCGCCACGCAGTAGCTGGTGCCGCCGTGGACGCTCTTGGGGCAGAGGCCGCCGCCTTCGTACATGCAGCGCTTCCCGCCGCCGTGCGCCTTGCACAGCGGCGTGCTGCCTTCCGCGCCCTTGGAGCAGCCATCGAAGACGCACCTTTTGCCGCCGCCGTGGGACTTGCAGTAGAGCGTGCTGCCCTGCGCTCCCTTGCGGCAGTCCGGGTACTGGCATCGGCGGCCTCCGCCGTGGGAGATACAGAACCCGACCTTCCCCTCGGCGCTCCGGATGCAGCCCTCGACTGCGCACCGTTTCCCACCTCCGTGCTTGATGCATCGCCCGGACTTGCCCCGCGCTGCTTTAGGACAGTCGTTATATCCGCACCGGCGACCTCCGCCGTGGGCAATACAGTGATCCGTCTTACCCTCGGCGCTCTTGGTGCAGCCGAGCTGCAAGCACCGGCGGCCTCCTCCATGGGCCTTGCAGTAGGCCGTGCGGCTCTCGGCACCCTTGTAACAACCCGGCTTCTGGCACCTCTGCCCGCCTCCATGGGCAATGCACAGGCCTGATGCCCCTCTCGCACCTTTAGAGCACCCTTTGAACCTGCATTTCTTCGGATGCCGGCGCTGAGCCGGCTGCCCAGGATTGGTTACACCGGTGACAGCATCAGAGCTCACACCAAAAGAAGTCTCTGTCATGGTCGTTGCTGAAGGTTCGGGGCTGAACTGAAGGTGATGTTGAGCATGCCCATTTGCGTTGTCCGTGTAATCCAGCAGATCATCTTGTGCTTCTACCTGAGCCACTCGATCAAAGAGCAGTGACGGCATGTAGCCACCGGAGCTCCTCCTGGAAGAGGTTGATCCCTCGTCGACAACGGAGAAGGATATGATGTTTCCTTCAGGCGCTTCAGAACGCTGAACAATAGCTTCAGCATTACCCCTCTGATCATGAAGCCCATGGCTCATCGTCCCAGGATCAGTGAACGACAAGCTCCGACCAAATAGAGTCACCGGCGTTTTCGACTGGCCGGCACCTCCGGCAGGTTGCTGGTAATCCACGGAGCTCGGTTCAGGCGGCGGACCCAAACCAAGTACCAGCCTGCACGCATCATCTTGTGCTGAAACATGTGCAGACCTCCGGACACCCCTGCTGTTGCCACGGCTGCAGTTGTCACTTGCTGAACCCCGGAAGTCCAAGGAAAATGAGGTCGGACCATGGCCGACTGTCGTGTAGTTCAGCACAGAATGACGAGACATCAAAACCGCAGAGCTGTCCATCAGGGGCTGGCTTCCACGGTGACGGATATCCGCGAAGCCGTTATTCATCTAGGCTAAGTAAACTTTGTACACTGAACTGAGATTTTTTTGCTTTCCTTTGAACTGAATGTAGGTGGTGGAAGAAACAACAGAAGATCAAGCTTTGTACACTGAACTGAGATTTTTTTGCTTTCCTTTGAACTGAATGTAGGTGATGGAAGAAACAACAGAAGATCAGATGATTCCTGATATTTTATATGTGCAGGGTGGAGTAGACGAAGTCGAAGAATATGAGCAGCAGCGAGGTACCGTTGAATCCGCTGCTAACAAAACCTGATGTGTCTGCCCTGTCCATTACCTTCTGGTTTCAGCAAAATTTTGTGACCCACAGGTACTTGAGCTCTGACAGACTAAACCATCCGGTACATTGATAATCTTATATGGTAGTTGAGCTTTCAGTATGTTCCTTGTTCTTCAACTAGATGTTGAGCATCAACTAGGAGCAGAGGAGCTAAAATGCTATGTATGCGCCAGGGCAATCTTCAGATTAGAACAGCACTGCAACAAAACGGAAATGGTAAGTCAGGTGGTGCTCATGCTATATATAGAGAGCTTAATGTGACTCCTAATTAGCAGTATCATATAAAAGCAAGTACCCATGAACCAAAAGAACCAAAATCAGAAGAAAGAACGGTCTACTTATATCTGCATAAATCGGTAAAAGAACAAATCAGTGGCTCCAGAAAAGGGCCTTGAATTGCTGAAGCTAAAGATAATTTGGTCAAATGGAATTTCTGTTAGCTATTTCCTTTTTGGGACCTTTCTCGTCCAGTGATCTGATTGACTATTTGGCTCCATGCCAACCACAGAACATTGCGGAATCTTACACAATGATTGAAATGGGAATCAAACTACTAGTAGGCAAGCAGAGGACCGGTAGAGTGAATATTCGTGAGATGCAACTCAAGTTGGCCGCAGAATCAGTAAAAGATCGGAATTATGAATGACTCAATATGATAAATAAGAACACCAACCAAAACCTTCTCACAGAAATCGAAGTTTATTCTCCTTTCGTCAAACCATAAAGCTCGCGTCAGCTTGGAGAGATAAAGTCGAAAGTTTGACAAATGAGCACATACAGAATTCAACACAAAAAGACATATGGTTCGACAAAAAACAGATAACCTGGACATATGATTTGACATATGTAACGTTTTGCTCATCATTGTCCATGCCTTCAGAATAAGAGACATAAAGGGCATATCAAGTGCACAATAGCATAAGTCAAAGCTTCCTTTGCATAGTAGCCACATACTAATATACTAAAATTTACTTAAACAACTAGGCCAAACTTTTGAGCCTACGAATCCTCCACAACCCCTATTGAACAGATAAATGAATCACATTTCTTTTCCTTTCTAGAAAGAAGGTTGCAGCAATTGATAAATCCCCTAGTGCATATATAACAATTGATAAATCTGTGGGACACCATCCATTGCCCCCCAACTTATATAAGTATAGTTAATTAGGTTGGAGTCAGATTAGTTCAAGTCGTACCTAATAGCTACAGCTATGAGAGATGATTATCCCGCTACAGTACAACCATCTGGGTCAACATTCATAACCACGAGAACGCGCATAATTTTCAAGGCTTATTGGAAGTGTTCATCCAGTTGACTATACGATCTGATGCTCCAGTACCTGTGGCCTCGGAGAAAGATCGTTGGAGGTATGGGGATGCCACCTTCGTGGCTCTGGATTTTAACCAAAGCTCCATATGAGCAATAACCAAGAACCAGCCTTGACCACAACCTTACAAGAGGAGACAGAACTACAACTACCCATATAAACTTTACTGGAGAAATCGTTTAAACAACCTAGGATCTACTTTATAAGGAATATGTTGTCAAACATGAGACAAGACAAAATTTCCTGTATTTCTATAATTGAGTGTCAATTTTCAGAAAGAGACGATGTAATTGCATCAAAACAGGAAATTATTTCAGAAAATACCTCTGTATAACAAGAAATACATGAGCTATATATATATATGATCTAGATGAAAATGGAACCGAACACATGTGGCAAGCCATATCTATCTAGCAGAAAGAAAAGACGGTTCCTGAACTTTGCAGGACATACAAACAAGAAATCCTAATGATAGAAAGCGTAGCTCTAGTCCTTCTTCCTACAGAATAGCCCTCAATAAACCGAGCTAATTAAGATCACGTATTAAATCACATCATTTCGAAAGGAAGAATATACAGGAGGATGACAAGACACATGAGCATGACAGATCTAAACAAGTGTGTGAATTGCCTAATTAAAACACCCATGGCAGAAACCTCAAACCCTAGCTAGATTCAGGAGACAGGCCTCTGAATCCTACCAATTGGCAAGAGCTCTCTCTCTCTCACACACACACAGCCGAACAAAATTATATCAACAGAAACACAAACAAACAGACAATGAAAAGAAAACACGACATGACAGAGCACCAAATATTGGAGAAGGCAAGGAGGACGGCGTAGGGAGAAGCCAGGGAATCACCTGGGATCTATCCCAATGGAGGAGGCGGAGGCTCTGGTGTCCTTTGCGCAGAGAGAGAGAGAGATTCTCTTTTGTTGGAGAAGGAGACGAGGCAGAGAGAGAGAGAAGGAGGGCGTGTGTTTATGGCCTCGCAGGCTGACGGTGTTTGGTTGTAGTCTTGTGAGGGGGCTCGTAGGTGCGCGACGTCAGATGACGGCGGCGTTTGCTTTCCCACGCACGCACGCACCTGGCTCCGCTCGGCTCGCGGCTCGTGGCTCGCTGCCGAGCTGCCGTAAATGGCCGACGACGGCTCTGGCTCGGGATGTGTGGCCTACGTTTGTTTGGTTTGCGTTCAGCGAGTGCCCAGTTTGGGAGTGGTTACTTTTTTGGAACTTTGACAGGAGGAGGCTGGTAGGTTTGAAGGTTAATTGTGATGGTGATATTTTCAGCATCCGATTAGTCGGCCAAGCAGAGTATTTTTACTGGAACGGAACTCTTTCACTACGTGTGGCGTGCAAGGAGCAGGCATAAACTGCACGTAAGTGAAAAAAAAAAGTATATATTTGCGTAGTTGACGAGAATGCTTTGACATTTTGGCAACTTGCTTGATCCTTTCTAGAGCACCGATTACCAACATACTTGCATACTAGTACTCCTTAGAACTACTACTCCATCTGATCCAAATTAATTAATGTGGCTCAAAAATACACTTGTATATATGGCCGCACAAATTAATTTTGGCCGGGGGAAGTATCTCATTGAGATATTCGAGGTGCAAGATCACCGCTAGCATCACAACATGTTCAAATTATCGTTCTCACGGATTTATCCCGCATCCAGGAGTCACACTATCTTGATTTAATTAAGGTGGTGAGTCCACGTGCATGTATCTCTCTTGTAATCGCTACGAAATATGTTGTTGGGTGCTGTTTGAAAATCTGATGGCTCGGCAGCAGACCTCCTCCTCCGATGGTGTCAAGAAACTACCTGCAAGATGCTACTCGAGAATGCTTGTTTACATTGATCCATCTTCATAGTTGTTTCCTTTGTTG
Organism: Lolium rigidum; assembly: GCF_022539505.1. Classification (NCBI taxonomy): domain Eukaryota; kingdom Viridiplantae; phylum Streptophyta; class Magnoliopsida; order Poales; family Poaceae; genus Lolium; species Lolium rigidum. The sequence goes on from NC_061509.1 coordinate 197,287,881, forward strand.
CTATCAGGGTCTTTTCATTTACGTCTTAGACTACTCCTAGCTCTGGGTTTGATCAGTTTTGTAAGCCTATTATGGATGAGTCGACGGCTCGGTTTCTCTTGTGAAACTCTTGGTTTCATTTAAGTGGAACTAGGGATCTTTGCTCCTTTTGTCTAAAAGAAAGTTTTTTGGGTGTGATCTTCTCGTTATCATATACTTCAATTTTGATACCTTAGTTTTAAATTTTGGAGTATATCAAATTATCAATCAACTGGTGTGCACGAAGGTTTAATTCTAGTGAGTCTTCGCCCTTGCTTCCAAGAGTCCAACACTCGCTAAATGTTGGCTCCCCATCTAGAATGGTTTGGTTTGTCATTAGGGTCGCTAGAAAATGGCATGTGTAACTCCGTAGGGAGATCTGATAACTTCGATACATTTCAATTCTCTTTGCTAATGATTACTCCTTGTGAAGCTACGATAGCGGTTGTTTGCATGCCAACCATGCATTCTTGAAAGGATGTGCCAATATCTTACGAACTATTGTGGGGCAACAAAGGCGTGTTGGCGGCTCACTTTGACGGTGGTCGGCGGTTCAAATATTTCAATGTAATTTTTTATTATATTTGAGATGATTTGTTAGTGGATACACTTGGAAATTCAATTCGGCTCCCAGGTGTATATGCTCCCTCTACCAAAAAAAATTATATTTCAAAATGTCAAAAAAAATTGACAAAAAATTATACATGTACATCTCCACAATGTATGTGCTTTGGTCAAGTTTCGCGATGAACCAATATTTTGTACGGTCTATGTAAAAAGGAGTAAGTTTATCTTTCAAAAAGCTTTATTTTTAGCATTGAATTTTATCTTTTTTACACATGCTACACGACAAGTCGATTTTTCATGAAACGACTTTGTGAGCACGTAGCGCGTGAAGATGTACGTGCGGATTTTTCGTTCAATTTTTTTAAGAAAATCAAATTATGTGTAACATGCATTTCAAAATAGAGGGAGCATATGCTCCCATGTGCAAACACCACTCATAATTTAGATAAATCTAAAAGAATTTTTATGGGACATAGGGAGTATTTTTTATGAACTTCTACAATAGATAATTATTTTAAAACGAATTGTTCAAGCTAAAACCGGGTCAAGTGGATAGAAACCGGGGAACGCATACGAGACATGCATGAAACTAGCTAGCTACCCACCATGACCATCCCATTCCTATCCCTTTCAACCAAAAGCAGAGGCTGCAGCGACACGACGATGCGATTGGCTAAAGCATGACGTGCACAAGTTTGCATCTCTCCTTCTGGATCTCTCCATCTAATGGCCGGTCACCTTGAATTGGTTCGGTTGGTAGCGAGGGTGGACCAGGCCTGATGCCTATTATTGCTGCCCGATGTCTACTTGCACACTGATATTTCACCGTGTTGTGGTCTTGTGGATTACTAGTGTAGGGTTTTTTTTCCGCAGCCATGCATCTTTTCGAATATCATTCCATATGCAGGTATACATCAAGATTTCAATGGCTGGAAATTGTAGTTGAACTGCACGTAAGTACGAGTACCATATATGCATTATTTTGGTGATCATCATGCAATTATGCTCAGTGAATATTCATTAATCTTCAAATTTTGGCAATGATATGTGGTGAAACTAGTGATTAGAGTTTTTAGCTAAATTTGTTGCAGGATGATTCAAATTAATGCTAAAACTTTAGAAGGTTTAAACACAGAAAATTAGAATCTAATCCAATGCTTAGCCTTTGTCCCGCATGTACATTTTCATGAAAAATGCACAGGGCCAAAATTTTGACCCTCAAAAATCAATTTGGTGAAGTAATGCATGTGTCTAATATTTCATTTTTTTGGCTTATTCTCATGCTTGGACTGTTGGAATTATCCAGTCGTCATATGAACTTACATGTTTCATCCAAATTTGAGTCTGGTAAAAGGAATATTTCTCCTATAAATGTTGAAACACTACCCTCTCAACCAAGCCATCTGAAAGGGGCAAACGAATCTGAATCGTCCAATCAGGTTGCAACAGTAAAATCAGCATCCCACTTCTCACCTCAGCCGTCGGATGCAGTAATTTTTCTTTCACTCGTTCAGCTTTTCATGGAGTCCATGACGCATGGGGCCAGGTACTTGCGGGGACCAACCGTCAGAGACATCCACAGCTGCTCGTTGGCGTCGCCTTCCGTCTCGAGCCGCGCGGGGATGGTGAAAACCTAGATCGCCATTCCCCGATTCGCTCCCCAATCCGTCCTTCCTCTCCTCCCCAGTCCTCGTCTCTCCTCCTCCCCAACCGTGGCGGCGCGCCCGTCGCGGAGGCGGCCGGCAGCGCGGGCCCGGGAGCAGCCGCGGGCGCCGCCGCTGGCACCGCCGGTCGCGGGCGTCGAGCACACGGAGTCGTGGGGCAGCGCGCCGCCGGGAGCTCGTCGTCCTCTCCTCCACCCCGAGCGACGGCGGTGGCTGGACGCGGCAGCGACGGAGGCTTGCCGGATGGCCTCGGCGGCAGCAGGACAAGGTCCCCCAACACATTACTGGGAGCTAATGTTGCTCTTCCTGGTGCGCACCCTTATCCCCATCTCTCTCTATGTTCAGATTTTGTTGATTGGTTTAGGCATAGATAAGATAGAAGGACTCCAGTAATTTTGTTGAGGGTTCCGGTTAGTGGATATTAAGGTATATGAGCATAAATGGTCCAGTTCTATTTTAATTTATGTTGGTTGTTCTGGGAACCCAAATAATTCACAGTTTCTAATGCATAATAGGATATGTGGTCTTGCTCTTTACATTGCAACATGCAAAAAATCCTTAATATTGTATAGTTGTTTATCTTGGTGTGAGTTTACTAATAAAAAACAACTCTCAATGATTGTTGCAGATTAAATTTGAGGACTTGGTTCTCCTTCATCTCCTCCCTGAAGGTGTCAACAAGATGTCTGGCCGACTCCCCTGGTAGTGCGGTGTCCTCGGCCGGAGTAGGGCGACCTTGCCAACAACCTTCAGCTCCCTCCCTTCCCTTCTTTTATTTTCCTATGGAATTCATAATTTATGCTCAGTTGGTGCCGTCTTCTTATTGTTATTTGTTTTGTTTCGTTGTCTACACAGATGCAAAAGGAGAGGTACAATTTGGACTCAATGATGCATTGTTTACTAAAAGGAAATCTCTAAATTATTATTAGTGGTTATTTTTGATGATAGGTCATTTTCTGTGTGAAAAAACTTTGTTGATACGTCGCCTTGTTTCACAGCTTTTCTAAATTTGTTAGCATAAATAGTTTCAGGTATCATGGCTCCTAGAGGAAAAATGATTAATAGTATACACGCATTTTTTTCTCTTTCAGTAATCATTTGTTGTTTTATAAGTGTGACATAATGCTTATTTCTACCTCTAGCAGGATCATGTAATTACTGTCAGGAATGCTACCAATTCGCTGATTGCAAAAGGTACAAATGAAAGGCTCTTTTGTTTTAATGCTATTGATGCATCACAAGTTGGTGAAACTGGTTTGTCTAGGTGGATGCATAATTAGGTGAGTTCATCCTAAAGCACTGCCATATGAAAAAATCTCTACTTTCCATAATGACTTTGGTATGTCAGTTCGACATGAACCCATAACTGCTACATAAATAAGGTGATGGGGCCTATTTTGCCGGTGGTTAACATGAAAACGTATATTATGTGATTAGAATATCCAGATGTATTTTCTTAAGATAATAATGTGTCAAATTATGTGTATGTCTATTTGGATGTCTTGAAACAACAGCATATTGGGCATCATGAATAGTCACCCAGAGTTTGTTCAAACTTGACATGATTTGGGTTTACCATTTGCGATTTTGCAATCTTTTTTCCTAAAATGTAAAGATTCGGTTGTTAATTTATTCAACGTTTCGATCCTTTGATTTTAGCCTGCAGCTCCTGGTAAAACTGTATACTCCCATGCAATGATTTTTAAGTGGAGAAGAATCAATTCGTTTGTGTTTTACCTTCTTGTAGCTGACCACACTTTATAGAAAGCTATCTTCAATTCTGCAGTTTTGTGCTCATCTGTGCACAAGCGGCCAAGCGCAGCTATAACATGGTGAATGAACACTACTGGTAGAGAAGATAGGAACGAAGAAATGATGGTAAGAACCACTAGGGCCAGAACATGTGTCAATTTACGAATAGTTTCTTTCTTCAAGGAAATAGGAGTAGTGTGGTTTGGCTCTACCAAAGTAAAAACATTGTATCATCATTGTGATTGAAAATGGAATTGGACAAGGGATGTTTTTATATACTCCGTAAGAATCTGTTCGTTGTGGGGAATTGCAGCGTACATCATACTTTGTTGGATTTTTTTATATATAAAAATAGGATGGCACATTACCTTATCTCACTCATCTGCGTTAGGTATAACCATCAATTTGAATTATGGACGTCCCTGTTTAGTCTGTCCATTTTTACACAAAGGATGGATTTTGCTGCAATATGAATAGGCTATATATTGACGAATTGCCTATCCTAGGATCACTTATGAGATATTCATGTATTTATGAAGGAAGAGATAAACTTTGTGTTTTCGCACCAATTTTTCTAGAAAACAATTATTTTAATATACTTTAGTGGTGGAAGCATCATTTTTTATTGCTGGACATTATATTGCTTGTAAGTTACAGATAATTTTCTGCTCTTGAGAAATTTTATGATGTCGGCACCTGCTGAGTGCCTTCTTCTGCTGGCAGGGATGTGCCCTCTTCTCCATCTCTGCATGATGGCTCAAAGCATGCCACCATGACCAGATTGTTTCTCCACAACAGCAAGACAGATAATGCTTTAGCCCCGTTGGCTCTGGTTTTAATTTTCTTGGTATGGTTGACTCTGGTTTTAAGCTCTCCAAAGGTATGTTCTTCTTTTGTTATATAGTAGTATTGTTGTTTGCTTCTTTAGTCTTTCATTGTCTTAGCTAGGCCTATGTTACTGATTAAATAAATCTTAGGTGCTGGTCTTTGGACCATTTATAGTGGTGAGGTGCACTTATTGTACTTACTATTCAAATGCTTATGAATTGCGATTTCTTGTTTTTTGGTTGTATTTTCCTTACTGGTTCCCCTTTAGCGCAGGCAGTTTTCCAGATCGTGCCCTTTGTTTAGCTGCTTCAGATGATCCCTTTCAGTCTATCCTATTTTAATTAAGAAGCTCAATAAAACTAGAACCTTCGAAATTTCAATAGTCAGTTGAGACATTATAGTCTAGGTTTATATAGTTTGTAATTTTCTGCTATACTGAATTCATAAGTATGCACATTCAGTGGCTGACCTACTAGCTACTAGCAGAATTTTTGGCATGTGCAGATTTGTTCCAGTAACATGCTAGCTAGGTTTGCATGAACTAACTTCCATGTTCTTATATTGATATGTTGAACAGTTCCTTGATGATATTATGATTTTATATATTTAAGGTGTTCAATTCCAAAGCATTCACTTAATTTAGCCTCTTTAAAGAGGCCTGGAGCTTGCTTGCTTTTGGTATCTTCAGTTCACATCTGCAATGGAGTAGCTGAGAAAGTTGCATACATTTTTTATTTGCCTGAGATCGTGCCTTGCAATATACTTGTGGTTCTTACAATACTGTCTCGCTACTGCCTTTGTGCCGGGGCGCAACGGGTCATCTGATCAAGTTTCTTTCGTTGCGAATGACACTACCGTATTTGGGGCATCTAGCATGTTAAGCCCAAATTGGTCATTTGACTGATCAATGAAATAATGTTAGTTGTAAGGCTGAATCGCTGAGCACGTTGATTCCCTATCACCCATGTTCTGTAATAGTGGTACAAACTACTCCTATATGCCTATGTAGAGATCCATGCTATTTTGACTTAATGTATCAGCTCTGTGAGACTATTTTATATTTTGTTTTGTTTTTTCAGCTACGTGTATGCTTCATATCGGTTTCATAATGGCTGATTGTGTTTGCCGAGGTTCTTAATAATCGTGGAGCTGTATTGTATATGCCAATACATGATCTTAATAACTTACTTTCACCAGCAATTGGTGATCACGTGGATGCATGGATCAAAAATAGGCATGCCATTCAGTGTTCTAAAGTGTTAACTTAGCTTTTTTCCATGGAAAAGGACAATAAGATAGCTGCGGATAGCGCAATATGTTGTAGATTTTCATATCCACTTGTGGTCTTTATGCTCAATGTTGTGGCGGGTATCCTATTTCGGTATTTTTGTTTGGAAGATTGCGTAGAATCTGTATGCCATAGATACAAGTAAAAGTGAGTTTTAGAAACAATTCTACAAGTCTTGTTTCATGTTACATGGTAGCAGGTTCTGGAATTTGGGTAGTAGGTTGAGTGTGATAGTAGCGTTCATTTTTGTACGAATTATTTATCTGAAGCTTGTTTCTCTCCACAGTTGGTGAGAGGGCATTATGTGTACATCTGAAATTCTTGGTTTCGTCTCTTATATATAATTTTTATTCTCTGATTATTCTTTTGCTACATAGTACTATGCCCACATTGATATTTACTCTGTTTGTGATCAGGAAAGGAAGATTGGAAAGTTGCATGTTCAACTGCTATTATGAGCCTTGTGATAAGACAAGGCATCGCTCCTTTCCTGGTCATTGCTCCTTCTTTTTCGGTAGGATTTGAAGCTTTCTTTTGCTAAATCCATTCATGCTGGTCTTTTTCTGTTACATATGGCACTGTGAGTTATCAAATGTCCTGGTCTTTTTGTCTGCATCCAAATATAGCTGCACAATATCCATGTAAGTAATATAATTGGCGATGTTACCCAGAAATCGAAACTACTGTATTTTTTGTATATCTGTATGATTCACGTGAAAGATTTTCCAGGTGAAGCTTCCTTAGGGTTACTATATCTGTATGATTCACGTGAAAGATTTTTCCAGGTGAAGAGATCCCTTTTCGGATCATGAAGAGCATGGAGCTTCTCTGAGGGAAATTATGCGGAGTCTGATTACCGTCAGGTGGTTCTAGAGTCCTTATCTTCCGTGGAAATCAAGTGTGGAAACTGAGCTTTACTGGTTTGTGCCCCCTCAATCTGATTCTCTCTTCTTCAAATTTATTTTTCTTTTGCAGATAGGGTTTGGGTGTGCAGAAGATTCTTATAGCAATGGCGATTGCAGAATTGGTTGGTGTTGTCCGTTACTATAGCCTGAAGGTATACAGAACATACACCAAATGCTTTGCTTTCTTCTACAGTCAACCTCAATGTATCATTGAATGTGTGCCCATGAGGCAGGCTGTCAAGATGATGAGGTGACAGGAGGATGAGCATCGGCGAGCCACAGATTGTGGGCCGGCCGATGACGAGGACATGGATCCCAATGTATGTATGACATCTCTTCGCTTTATTATTATCTGAATTCTGCGTGGGGAAATCCAGATGAATTTGGAAATGAAAAATCTTGTTCTCCGCCAACTCCTATTTATCTCCTCATGTCTTGTGCTCCACCATTCCTCTAGAGCATAGGCTGATTCTTATTATAAGCTTTGGTAGCGAGTGAGAAAACAGAGATGACGTCCCAATTAATACTTCTCGTGGTATTACTTTTCAGTTTTTAAGCGAGATCAGCTATTATGTGAATACATTTTCTTAAGTCTTCAGGTTCGTTTTAGAATGACTTTTATTTGCTGACATTATAGAACTATGAAAATATTAAATAACAGTATATTAGTAAGGTTTTGCATAGAGATGTGGATCCGTATTGATTAGTAATCTTCTGTAAGTTCATAAGGTGTTGTGAAACTGTGGTTCTCTTATGAATTAAGGTTTTTCACTGGTGCCTCGGCTACAAAAGGTTATATACTTTGATCGAGACCAGGAATTATATTGGTATGTCCTTCCCAGGCATAATAATAGAGCAGGTGGTAAAACCTCACCCATTCCTCAATTAATTTGTTCCTACAGCTAAGGAAGATGATAGTGCTTGCTATATGTACATAGTGATGATAGTGCTTGATAAGTTGTCGCTGCTCTTGATCCACATGTTATACATGATGCAGGTGTTGAGTTTGTCACTTCCGAGAATCGTTGTTTTGGGTATCCAGGGAAGCCTGAGGGTACTGCCCAGGAGAGGCAATCAGGCCGCGCAGATCCATCTCCTTGCTTACTATAACCCCAGGTGATTCATGCCATTTGGAGCAGCCACGGATCTTTGTTAGCTGGTCCTCTCTCACCTCATGCATCCTATGACTCTGATTTAGTTTTGTACTAAATGGCTAGGCAGATTTGAAAGGAGAAGAGAATATCGAGAATCAGACAGAAGAGATTGGTGAAGAAGAAGAAATAGAACAAGGTGTTTTCTCTGTCTTTTTGAACAATCGACAGCGCCGTCGGCTATCGTCAGCCCTTGGTTAGCGGAGTTTTTCTTCTTACTTTATTTGTTGGCTGAGTCAGTCTTTCTTTGTGCCTGTTTAGTGAAAATTGTATGCCGCTCATGTAGTTTGACAGTGTGAGCAAAATCTTTTAATACAATCCAAATTTGCACTTCAAAATTACTAAACTGAGCTGTATGGCTAAAACATGAAAGAGCCTGTACGTAAAATGTGGTGTTCTGGAGCTGTATTTTAGATTCTTATAATATAGATGTTCAATTGGAGCATATGGTTTAGTTTCTTCATACAAGCCTGAGCATGGTCAGGTTGCAGCGACTTGATGCACATAAGGAAACCGTTTCGAAGTGCATTAAGATAGTGTGATGCCTTCAGAATCTAAGAATGATGTTTGTTCGTAGCTAACGAGGAAACACAAGAGAAAGAGAATGAGGTAGCTGGATCAAATGATTGGATGATGAGCCCAGTAAGTAGTCGAATTCCTAACACACCTTCAAGATTTTTTTTTAAATGTCCACCAAGCCTAAAAACCGCAAAAGGCTAGAAATTGTGTCATCAGATCCATATTTTTGTCGGTGAGTAGTGCATATTCAGCTAGAAGCTAGCCATGCACCTCTTTCCATGATGAGCGCCATCTCCTTTCACTGAGCAAAGCCAAGGGTGGCACCTTTTGCGACTCCATATTTCTCCTGGTTAATGCTACTTTACAACCATATATCTAAAATCTTTAGATTTAAAAAAAAATTTGGACGTGTTGTCATACTGGTTTTGTTGATTGCTATTACTAAACTGATTGATTGCACCAATAAGCATTGTAGTTTTAGGATGACCTGTTCAAGCAGAAGGTGCGCAGTGTTCTTTTTCGGGTCCTTAGATTGCCTATGGATATATGCAACTTAACTTGGGTTTAGATCTTTGTTGAAGACATATGATTTTTCTTACAAGGCATCCACCTTCCTGTGATGCAAATTGAATTATCCTACATTCCTGTTTTATATACTGCATTTCGGATTTGTGTATAGGTTTTTTGTGTATTGATATTTCCTCACTTGATTGAGTTCAGCCTCCCTATATATCGTGCTTTGTGGTTGTTTTCTGCTTGCCTTTTTTACTTCCCTCTCTAATACATTTCCTCCCAGTTACCTAATTAAGCCTTCCAATTCTAAATTTCCCTTGCAAATAAAAGTTTCCACGTGCATTTGTAAGTTCCTTTTCCATGCCTCTATTTACATACCCTGTATTTATTTTAGAAGGACCCATTCACTTGAATTTACACAGCCACGCTACTGAAAACTATGCAATGAGTTCTTCTTTTCAGTTTTCACTCGTGTCTTTTGTTTTAAAATTGTTTAATTTCCTGGAGTATTGTTGTATTTTGCTCAGAGTATATCATTATTGTGGCACACAGTGGCTATTTTGAATGCCATTCATTTGGTTACTGTGTTTAAATAGTAGCTCTAAGGAACCATTTTTTTGTGATAGGTCTGTAGGATAATCTATCTCTCTTTAGTATGGTGAATACACATAGTTAAAATTTGATAAGTTGTACTCACTATATAACCTTCATTAGTCAATATATGGTTCAGATGTGCGCCAAGGGCATTGTCCTTTCCCATTACATAATTGTCATAGGTTTTCTGCTAATTATACCAATAGCTAGATAAATAATTGCAAGTCTGTCTACTTTGTATGTCTTTTATCATAAATCATGGCACGACTTGGACTTAATCTGAATGCCATTCATTTGGTTACTGTGTTTAAATAGTAGCTCTAAGGAACCATTTTTTTGTGATAGGTCTGTAGGATAATCTATCTCTCTTTTTTTTTGAAACGAGGCAAAAGCTTTGCCTTTCATTGATATAGGAGAAAAGAGTTGACCCGTTTATGAGGAAAACTGGCCGAAAAATCGTTACAACACGACACCACACGCCAGCCCCGAGGGTTGTTGCAGCAGTATTATTATCTGAATATCTCCTGGGAAAATTCAGATGACTAAAAATAAACGGATAGATTTGTTTTATTCATTGCACTAAGCACTGGACATGGTTTTCTCTTGGATTTATCTGTTCCTTAGAAAGTACAGCTTTGCACGTGCATTATATACCTATTTGGAGTTTGGGAAGGTAGTGTTGTGCATTTGTGCAATATGCAGGCAACAAGTCACTTTTTTGACAGCGCAGATCTCACTCAGTTGTTTTTATACTTGTGCTTACCTTTTGTCATTTTTAGGCTTCATTTAATCTCTGGACTGCTTTGATGCAGGAAGGATTTTGTTACCACTACTAATTAACAGACCATGTTGGTGCTGGAGCTTTTGTGATGAGTAGCAAAGGAGGTACGGGATGAATATAAAAGCATCGCATAAAGGATCCAAATAGTTATGCTTCAGTTTGGACTGTTTATTCTTAGGATTTCTCTATGAACTTTTCCTCTATGTAAAGATTCTGATCATTCTGGTAGTAGGACATCACCCCTTCAAGCCAGCAAGATGATTGATGTACGTTGATGAATAAGAGCGCCCATCCAAGATACGAAGGTCAAGATACAGATGACTGGTGTTTCACATACAGATGAATTTATTGTTTTGTTTTATCTTCTATAACATAAGCTTTGTTAGCATTTTTTATTTTTTCTTAGCAGATTAGGCAAGTAGGATACTTAGCAATGCTTGCATGTGTACTTTTGTTGTGCTTCATAACGCAAACAATTTTGCACATAGCTCTACAAGAGCAAGATGATGTTAATGCTTTTCCTTTTATGTGTCCATGGTTGCAAAGCATGCTCCATTTTAAAGGACCTCTCATTGCCATCATGGGAACCATTTAAATTCACCATGTTCAACTCTGTGCGACCACAAAATTGATGTGTTATTTTTCTTGTATTTGTAGTATATATATCTTCATACCGCAAATGTGTTGTTGTAAAATAATTAGGGTAATAATTATTTGTTGGACACATGAGTTATCAGTAGATTATATATTTCAAATGGATTTCTAAGAAACTGATTAGTCTTAAATGATATGGTCAATCCGTTTGAAAGTGTGTGGGACATGCTGCCGATGTCATCGCCTTTGTTTGGAAGTGAGGAAACTTGAACTAAAGAAACATCGGGTATAGATGCAATTTATATTTGCTTTAACTGTCGGCTTTAGAAGCTTGGCCATCTTTTGGCATGTTGTCTCCTGCTTGACGGCGTCTCCCTCCACAACGTCTTCCTGCACCCGCGTGGGCTGACACCGCATGATGGGTTGCTGCTCTCATGTCAAGCGGCTTCTCCAAGAGGACGATCTGAAATACATTTCTTTTAAATTTTGTATTATTTCTCTAAATGTATTGTGTTGGGATTCTAAATCTAGGTTTAAAATAGTGCGCTAAGAGAAATAGCGGCGGCATCCTCCAGATGCTACGCACCATATATCGTGCTGCTAATAGCGTGCTATATTTCAAATAGCATTTTGAAAAACAATAGTAGATAGAGTCGAAAAATAAAGATTTTAGTCCGAAAGTGACATGTTCATACATACATAATCACATATAAAAATAGTTCCTCCAATTTTTGTAAAGCCTAACATCAATATTTCACGAGGTAAGGATATTGTATAAATCATTTACTAAGAATGATCATTATTACCGATATTTTCTTCAGATTCAGAAGAGGAATCAACAGATTGACGTATCACTACAACAAATAAAAAGAAAATTCTTCTTTTCTTAACAAGGAAAACTCAAACCCTTGTATTAATAGGCTCTAAAAAATAGCGAGCTAACACTATGATGTTTAACGCGATATAACATGCTATTTCGCAAATAGCGTCTTAACGAGTAAAATTACTAAAACTTAGCGTGAACTGTCAGAATATGCTATACCGTGCTATTAATGAAGAAATAACATGCTATTTTAAACCATGTTCTAAATTGACAACATATTGTCTTAGGATTCCGAAATTTTTAATATATTTTGTCCTCTATGAAGTGTTAGGTAAGTCTTGGGACGAGCAGCCGATGGTGTGGATGATTGTGGCTGATGGCATGGATGGCCGCGACAGAGTACTTGGTCAGGATTAGATAGAAGGAATGGAGGGGTGTTAACGCAAATCGAGATGGGGATGAGGGGTATCAGTGGGTGAATTTTTTTTACGCGAGGCAAACATTTGTAATAGTTTCTGGTTCCCATGGTATCGGTTAAAGGGCTCAAAATTTCAAACCAAACTTTTTTTTCTTGCTACTCGCAGTAAGTAGAAACATTCTTCATGTAATAGTAATTGTCCTTTTATGCTTCTTTATGATGCTACCTTTTTGGGTACAATAACCGTAATATGGTGGTGGAGCTTATACAAAAGCATAAAAACTGGAAAAAAGTGTGAAATCGTAATAAATTGTCATATCTTTCTTCTTCCCACAATATTTCGATGGAATGGTGTGTGCGATACACCAAAAAATTGAATTTCCAGGCTAATTTTTTATATTAAAATAAGCTAAAGATTATGGTTTAAATTATAGCATGATTCTGCCATTTGCGCGATAGCGCAACGGGTCATCTAGTTTAATCAAAATGTAGCTCTCTTACACATCGTGGAACATATTAGTTTTTAGTTCATATGTGTTGACTGAATATTAAATCAAATAATTTTTTCTAGAAAATCTCACTGAATTAAGATGGTATAGTAGATACAAATCTTACTAAGTGGATGACTACCTCAACTCCGTTGCAATATGAAATTCCAAATATAAACCAAAATAAAATCATTATTTTGGATTCCATGCGAAAAGGCTTGTATGAAAATTGACTCTTGGAATTATACATGAAATTCAAATCTGGATGTATCAACCAATATAAAATCATTATTTTGAATTATACAGTGAAAACTCAAATTTATAATAGAAACACACTTAAATTGGAAATTTTATTTCCATTTGAATAACACGCAGTATACAACTATGGAGGACAAGTATATGTCCATGTGAGATATCCTGGATGTATCAACATGCATAAGTTACTTATCAAATTGGATGTATTCGCCAATATGGGAAAGAAATTGACTCGAACAAAACAAATATGAGTTCATGATGTCAAGAAGCTACGAGCAATGGCGGAATTAAAAGGCATCCTTACAGGCCGCTCGGAAGTTACAAAGGCATTGATGCCATCAAGTATGAGGCCTTTGAGAATGGGTGATTATTTTTGCGGTATCCTAGGTACTTTGGTGATGAACACCTTCAGTCCGTGAATAAGTGTATGTTTTCCTCTTTTGGAAGTCAAACATTTTAAAATTTGACCAAACTTCTACACAAAGATAGCAACATATGTGATATCAAATTATCATATTATTGAACTACATGTCAAGATGAATCTAGCGATACTAATTTAGTGTCATATGTGTTGCTACTTTTTTCTAGGGAATTGGTCAATATGAATATGGTTTGACTTAAGACATGTTCTAACATATATACACTTATTTGAGGCCATAGGCCCAAAAAAATGCTAGTCCAATCACACACATGCATTAGCCAAAAATCATTAAATGCAACATGTACTAAAAATAAGATAGTAATTAGAAGAACATTAACATTTTGTTATAGGGGTGTACTAAAAACAGCATGAGTACATAAGGAACAAGAAGTTGCAATGAGAGTGAAATAAAATAGAATGCTTTATCTTCTCTTACAAATGTACACAGGTAATAGTGCTCCGTTGTGGCGTGTTCAAGAGTTCACAAGCTCCCGGTTCCGCCAACTACTCCGTGGGCGGAACCGTGTTGACAGGTTGAACTCCATGGAGATGCTTTAATGAAGATGGGATCTTGGGGATCTTACAAGATGCAAGTTAGGGGTTCTTCACCCCCGACTCATTACCTTGATTTCCTCGGTGACATTGGCGTCCAGCCCACTAGCACCTTCGAAATTTTGCGCCGTCCCCGCCATTGCAAGCCGTCCCACTAACCATTGCTAGGCTCTCGTTCGTGGAAACATTATGTACTTTTTGGATACGATGATATATTGGACGTGGGGTGTTAGAAATTGCGATGTGCTTCAAAATAAAAAAGAAATTGCACTTTTTTCTCAAGGTGCAACTGGTACTCAACACTAAAAAGGTTCGATCATACTAAGAGCATCTCCAGTCGTGTCCCCCAAACTGTCCCCCAAAGAGATTTGGGGTGTGCCGAACAAAAAAACGTGCTCAGCCGCGTCCCCCAAAGCCTCTTTTTGTCGGCGCGGCCCGATACGATGTCCAGCGCCCCGAGCCTGTCCCCGCCCCACAAGGGACGCTCCGGGCACGCCGGACACAACGAAAAGCGAGGTGAGGCATGACGGGACCGATGCGTCAGCGGCACATTCAAGTTGGACCTAACCGTCACCTACCTCGCGACTGAAGTTATTGGCGCGCAGTGACACACGACCGAAGCTTCGCAGCTTTGCCTTAATGGCGACGGAGGGGCAGGCGAGACGTCTCGTCGGTGTTGCACAGCCTCCACGCGTCGCCGGCGTTCGCACACCACCGCGCGTTCTCGCGCTTTCTTCCCGCCGCTTCTGGCCTCTTCTCGCGCTTTCTTCCCCCCGCCGGCGTCTATTAAACCCCCCCCCCGGCTCAATGGCAGCCATCATAGCGGCCGGCACCCCTTTCTCTGCCACAAGCACAACCCTCGTCCCTCGAACACCACTGCGCAATGATGAACCTCCCCGGCGCCGCCCAGTTCCCTCCACTGCCGTCTCCACCACCTCCTCCAATCATGATTCGCAGTTCGGCATCGACGCCGCCGGGGAGGAAGAATCGCGGCGGCGCCGGGCGGAGCTTTGGCGTGCAGAGCGGCGGCATCGGCATGAGGCAATCGAGCAGCGGGAGCATCAGCAGCGTGAGGCGGCGATGGGAGCGTCAGCATTGGGAGACCCCGCAGCTGAGGAGAACACGACGTGGGAGGAGGCGGCGCTGGCGGACGCCATTGCGGCATTCGACGCCGCCACGGCGGAAGATGCGCGGCGGCGCCGGACGGAGGAGATGGCCGAGCGGTGGTGTGCGGAGCGGCAGCGCCAGCGCATGGAGCGGGAGCTCCAGTACCGTGAGCGGCAGGAGGCGATCGAGCGCGGCGGCGGGAGGCGGTGGAGCGTCATCGGCAGCAGGCGACGGAGGAGCGTCAACAGCGGGAGGCAGCGTTGGCGGCAACGGAGGCGGCCTGGGGGGGCGCGGGCGGATGCATTGGCGACGGAGGTCGATGCGTTGGCGGTGCAACTGGAGGCGCAAATGGAGGAGGAGGAGGAGGAGAAGGACGATGCCAATGACTTCGAGTGGTCTGACGACGACGGGCCGCACCCGGACAAGGCGGCGGATCAACAACGAGTGCTCGTCGAGTCCTTCGAGTCGGAGAAGAAGCTCCAGGACGACGGTCGTGCCCGCGAAGAAGCGCAAATTCGCCACGTCGTCGAGCTCTCCCTCTAGGCGACGCAACAGGGGAGGGCAGGCGACGACGCGCTGCTGGAGCAGCAGCGTCTCCCAAACACGATTTAGGCTGGACGTTTGGGGAACGCGGCTCGGGAGCGACGTCCCCCAAACACGATACGAGCAAAATACATCTTCCAAACACTCGATCCAGCACCGTTTGGGAAACGGTTTGGGGACGCTACTGAAGATGCTCTAACTCAGCCCTTTGCTGTGGCAACGTATGCAACTCTCGCTTCGTCGTGGAGCAAATAATTGCGTGGCCCTCGTTGTCTTCCGCTGCTACCAGCTCCCTCAACAGATGGGTCCTGAATCGGCTCTTCTCCTCGGCTCCCTTGGGCAGCTGGGCTCATTCGTCGGCTCGTCTTGGCCGTTCCCGCGTACGATCCGCCGTGACGGCGTTACGCTACCGGCTGACTCCTACTTTTACGTGGCGTTCACGCGCCCGAGGCCAATGATACTCCAGCCCCTCCGGAGACCCCACGGAGAGGGACGCCCAGCTCAGAATCTCGCCCCACATGCCAGTGACCGCCACGGAATCTGTCCAATAGGATTCCTGGTACCGAGCATGTGGTTCGCGGGATCCGCGTCCCCGCCACCGCGCGCGTCTCCACTCTCTCTCTCCAGCACCACCGGGGAAAGCGACAAGGAACAACTAACCAGCCAGCGACCTCCCCTCCCCAGCCCTCGCCTCTCGCCGCCCGACACGCGGTGTGCCGCCATTCGCCGCGATCCACTTGCCGCGCTCGACCCGATCGGTCCCGGCCGGTTGCTGCCTGCTCGCCGGAAAGTTACACGACGCCGGAGGCCGTTCTCGGAGTTGGCTGGATTGTGTGCTCCTTCTGGTGCCGTTTTAGCCGTGCGAAGCTGTTCTTGGTGGGTGCTCGGCTTCATCCATCCGCTCTCGTCCAATAGGAGAGAGGTAAGTGATTTGGGTCAGCACCTACGTAATCAAAGGCGAAAATACGGGTGCTACCTAGTACGGAGTACAACGAGGCCAATTATTACTTCTCGTCGTCACAGGTTGGTGGATGGCGATGAGCTGAACGAACATGGATGAATTCGTTCACGCACAAAAATGCAAAGTACAAGGAGTACAAATATATATGAGGAAGCTAAAATCACGGTCCAATGGAGCGATGTAAATGAACCCATGGCTACTGTAACTTAAATTTGAGCTAGAAGTGTGTAGTCATGCGCACCAATCGCGCATCCTTCAAGTTCACATAGGCCCGCGTGTCAGCGACCCACACACTCCTCCTCTATTGCGTCGTTTTTAATGCCCGTCAAATGCTGGTCCTTTTTAATGCCGACCGTCGGTGTTCACATCCCACACTCTCTAGACCCCAAATCCGTACAGTGCAGTCCCCACTCAAACCCTAGCCTACTTCCCCATTGCTAGCAATGACCAAGGGCGGTTGGCGGTGGAAGAAGGGTCGGCACGACAACAAGGTTGGCTTGTCTTCCGTGCGGCGATGTCGACAATTGCCATGCGTGCTGGAGCACATGTATGTCAGCGTGGAGGTGGCCCGCACGTTCAAGGATGACAAGGAGCCCCTCCCATGGCCTAGATCAGCACCTCCCTAGCGGGTGGCATTTGAACTGGGTCATGATCTCGGTGCCTCCTGTACCTCCCGAGGGGTCGCAGGCCGCCGCGAGATCCTTTGATACCAAAAGCTCCTCCCACCGGATCAATGGGGCGACCCCATGTACGGCCCCAACTTTCCCATGTGGAGACAGGTGGCTCGAGTTGGAGCATGTCTTGCGGCGTCGCGCCTACTTCGCGGGCGACATGTAGCCGTCTCTCCCGAGAGAGAAGGCGCAGAGGAACAGGAGCAGGAGAGGAACAACTCCGAGGACTACACGACTAACGTCAAGCAGGAGAAGGAGTTAGTGCCCGCCAAGCAGGAGGATGACATCCCCTTGCAGTCGCTCGAGATGGACGAAGACACGACCCTTCAGCTAGCCCTTGAGACCTCGTTCCTCGAGGAGCTAGTCATGTGTCCCCAGTTTGTGGCGCCTCCGGTGATTCCAACACGCCAATCGGTCCCCGTCTAGTTGTGGTCTTCTTGGAGCGCACGCGTGGATGCTAATGTGTTGGCGCCTGCGCCCGAGCCTCTGATGTACTGGCTACGGGCACATGCGCCACCGAGATCGTGGTCGCTGTCGGTGAGACCACCACCGACGACGACGAGGATGTGTAGGTCACGGGCGGCGCAAATACTGTTAGCTAGTGTTTGCATTTATTTTATCTAGTGTAAGTTTTTTTTTCTTTTCGCCCTCCTATATGTAATTATTTTTAATGCAATACTATATAACAAAAAAATATCCTACCGCTTGGTTCACCCCTATCCCAAACAAACCAGGGGAGGATACAACCCTCTTTCATGTCCGCGGGGCACCCAAACATAACTAAAATAGACACATTTGATGTTTAAAATGGAACATGTGCTAGAGATGCCCTAAACTCTAACTTGTATTTAATTAATTACTCCTTTTCCTTGAGGTACAAAACCAACAAACCATGGCCCTTTTGGCGTTCAAAGTAAAGTTTTTTTGTTTGCTGCAAGTGGCGTTCACAATTTAGCTAGACATCAGATGATCTGTCAATGCGTTGCTAATGACGTGGAGAGTAGAAGAGAATTGCTCCGGTTAAGCAGAGGGATGCTTCTCGGGCATGTCTATCGGAAACCATACTGAAAATTCAGGGGAAGTGCATACGGTACCCTAGCAAACATAACATTGGGAAAGAGTTGCTCCGTTCGATCGCTTCAGTTTGTAAGGCCATCCACAAGAAGATGCCAAAGAGGATAAATGTTTACTGCTACTACGTACAATACATGAAGGCGACACTAGGGCCTAGGCGCATGCAGTCTGTTAGCACCCTGATTAGTTAATTGGCTGCACAATCGCGAGCTTTGGCCTGCAATACTGGGAGGGTGGATGGATTCTCGCAGATTCCAAAAGACAACTTGGGAGGAATAAGATATAACTCGCGCTTGTGGTGACGCAAGAAGGAGCAGCCATTGGACGGCTACAAAGGTTTCCCTGAATATACAACCTGCCGCTCAATTATCAGCTCAGCAACACCTGCAGGGTGTTTAGTATTGTTCCGGAAGTACTCCACGTACAAGAGGATTCCCCATTGTGCTAGACCTCTTCACTTCTCACATGAGTATTGCATCAATCCAGAGGACCCATCTTCCAATGGGAATTCAGGGCAAGGTTATACTATGCGCTATGCGATTACGAACATACTCGGGGTATGTTACCGGGCGGGAAACCATCAAATTCATTGTACATTGTGGGTGCAAAGTCACGCAGGGTTGGCAGATATGGTTAACTAATTGCCGGGTTTCGCAGAGACGATTATATGCACTCCGCGTAACCGAGCACAGCTGAAAAAATCGACGCCGAAGAAGCTCCAGCTAGATTGCACGTAATTGGCGATTAAAATTCTATCAAGTAGATACATCAAGTGCCAATCAAACCTGGCTAACTAAATCATGTCAAACTACGTGTGTTTGAGAATGGGCGAGTTCGTACATCGGGGACTGGCGGAAAGATGCCGCGCGCGGCGTATTTTTGCCCTTTGTAGTGCGCACAAGGGTAGAATGCTGCCACAAGAAATTGGTAGGAATTGATTTCTGTTTGCGAGAGTGGCTCATCAAAGTGTCTATGAGACAAGTGCTTGATTAATTTCGCTACCGATTAAACCATGTCATCAGGTGTTAGATTTGTTTTCAATCATGGAGCATTATGAATTTATGATATGGATTGATTTGTGCTTTGTTTTTGTGAACTCTACTAATATGTGAGTTGACGATGACAAATTTCTCGCATGACCGTGTAATTGAAATGGTGGTGAATGCCGCCACGGCATGGTTCCTTGGGCCATAGGGCCTATGGTGTGGGCTTGTAGCGGCTTGCGACAGGAAAGAGGTGACTGACGGTAACTGCAGCTGCGTGACAATGCATTAATTAGAAGTTGGTCTAGTGGCGGCGATCTGCTCGCTGCGGCGCTAGCCAACAGTAGCGGGGGAGATTGGCGCTTGGGGTGGCAGCCCCTGGATTTTCGACGGAGACGGACATCATGGTCATGTGGATGACGTGGTGGCCAGATCTTCGATTTGGTGATGGTCTCATGCACCGTGGTTTGCGAAGGTTTGAGGCTGGCGGAAGTATGGACCCCCCCCCCCCCCACCCACACACACACACAAACACACACACGTCAAGATCAGGTTCATTTCGACTCAGCAGGTGCTACGCACGATGCCCGTGGTGGAGGTGTCAAGTCATGCATGGCCGGAGGTGGCTATGCACGACATCTCATGAGGAAGGGTGAAGACATGCTTGCCTGCCAGGTGCTAGACACGAGCTCTCTTCTAGCGACTTCAAGTCATGCCTGTTGTATCGAAATAAGGTGGTGCGACACTGGCTGGAGGCATGGCGGTATGGGACGTCATCAACTTCTAGTTTCTCCTCTAGCGGCATCTGGTTAGTGAGGAGTCGTTAGTCGGACAAACGATGATGATAGATGCAAAACATCAATATTGCAACTCCAGTGGAAACACTTGATTACGATATGGCAATGCCGACGCGCACCCACGTCGCGGTCTTTGTTGAAGGTGGTGGATCAAAGCTCGGCTTTAGGGATGAAAATCCCGAGATTGACCTACAGTTGCACTCAGTCCTCATTGGTGCATGTGTTGATTCCTTTCTGAAGGCTTTGCCAAAGAGTTGTCTTTTTTTTGCCATAGGGATAGTGGTAGTGTGGAGGTATTGCCTTAGGCTTGTTTTGTTTTTTACCTTTTGTATCCTGACTCTTATTAATAAATGTGGTATGCATCAATGGCTGTGGAGGCTGGGCCATCCTCCTTTTTGTTGAAAGAAAAAAAAAGTGAAAAGGTGGTTACTTTTGTCAATGAGTGAATAACCATTTGTGTTCGCAAAAGACTACTTCTAGCAAGGTAAGATTGATTCATGCACTATGTGACTACGGCATGTTTGGTTTGGTCCTTAAACCCATCACTGTTCCAGAAGCTACCCTTCATTTGGATCTTTTTTTTTCTGCTTTAAGACGGTTGCTTCTTCGTGCAACCAAAACCTAGAGGGTCTTTCTTATAGACACACTTTTCTTCAGGATGGCAAGAGTAAGGTCATTGTGACCTTGTGAGCCTTGTTGCTCCTAAAAAACTATCTAAGGAATTATCACCGTTCCTAACTTTCTCTTCATTCTTCTTTAGCATAATAACTTTCTTTGCAAGTCTATGTCCTTTATGAGATAAACCGAGCTCAAAACTTGAGTAGGAGACAGCCCTAACGAGACTCCTAACTTCGCTGCCCGCCCAACCACTACTTCATTAGGAATAGATGTAGTGGAACATTTTGAAATGAAATTCATACATGCTTCAAAGTCTCGATCATTATCTTGAGAAAACTTCTGGGCCCTCTCCATCTACGAAGATTCAACGTTCGGTTGTGACTAGATTCGTTTGTCGAACATATATAACTGCGCGACCAGAACACCACCGAAGGCTATTACGATAGCTTGCGACAAGAGCCCGCCAAGGAGCACACATGTCCACTGAGGCGTGATGTGCGAGGGGTTTTGACATGCCCTTCCTCCTTGAGTGCATCGCAGTCTCGGCAAAGAGCTCGGCGACGCGCCCAATGAGGATGCCTTTTGCACATTGCCAACCTCACGCCTGGTGTTGGAGATATGCCCAAGAGGCAATAATAAATGGTTATTATATATCTTTGTGTTTATGATAATGTTCACATACCATGCTATAAATTGTATTAACCGAAACATTGATACATGTGTGTTATGTAAACAACAAGGAGTCCCTAGTAAGCCTCTTGTATAACTAGCTTGTTGATTAATAGATGGTCATGGTTTCGTGATCATGAACATTGGATGTTATTAATAACAAGGTCCTGTTCAAAAAAAAAAAACAAGGTTATGTCATTAATGAATGATGTAATGGACACACCCATTTAAGCGTAGCATAAGATCACGTCATTAAGTTATTTGCTATAAGTTTTTCGATACATAATTACCTAGTCCTTTCGACCATGAGATCATGTAAATCACTTATACCGGAAAGGTACTTTGATTACATCAAACGCCACTGCGTAAATGGGTGGTTATAAAGGTGGGATTAAGTATCCGGAAAGTATGAGTTGAGGCATATGGATCAACAGTGGGATTTGTCCATCCCGATGACGGATAGATATACTCTGGGCCCTCTCGGTGGAATATCGTCTAAATAGCTTGCAAGCATATGAATGGTTCATAAGAGACCACATACCACGGTACGAGTAAAGAGTACTTGTCAAGAGATGAGGTTGAACAAGGTATAGAGATACCGATGATCAAACCTCGGACAAGTAAAATATCGCGTGACAAAGGGAATTGGTATCGTATGTGAATGGTTCATTCGATCACTAAGTCATCGTTGAATATGTGGGAGCCATTATGGATCTCCGGATCCCGCTATTGGTTATTGGTCGGAGAGAGGTCTCAACCATGTCTACATAGTTCGCGAACCGTAGGGTGACACACTTAAGGTTTGATGTCGTTTAAGTAGATATGGAATAAGGAATGGAGTTCGAAGTTTTGTTCGGAGTCTCGGATGGGATCCGGGACATCACGAGGAGGTCCGGAATGGTCCGGAGAATAAGATTCATATATAGGAAGTCATATTCCAAGTTTGGAAATGATCCGGTGCATTTATGGCAGGTTCTAGAAAGTTCTAGAAAAGTCCGGAAGAAATCACCATGGAAAGTGGAGTTGACCAGCCAAACCCTAAAGGGTGGAGTCCCAGGTGGACTCCACCATAGGTGGCCGGCCACCCCACCTAAAGGAAAGGTGGGAGTCCCACCTTGGGTAGGACTCCCTCCTTGAGTAGGTTTCCCACCTATGGGAGGTTTTGTTGTTGGGGTCTTATTCGAAGACTTGGACTACAACTCTTGGGGATTTCCACCTATATAATGAGGAGAAGAGGGAGGGGCAGCCACTCTTGGCCGCACCACCTAGGGCTGCCCATGGCCGGCGCCCTACCCCTCTCTCTCCCCAAACCCTAGCGCCCCTCCTCCACATACTACTCCCGCAGCGCATAGGCGAAGCCCTGCCGGAGTTCTCCACCACCACCGCCACCACGCCGTCGTGCTGCCGGGATTCCGAGGAGGATCTACTACTTCCGCTGCCCACTGGAACGGGGAGAAGGACGTCGTCTTCATCAACACCGAACGTGTGACCGAGTACGGAGGTGCTCTGCCCGATTGTGGCACCGTCAAGATCTTCTACGCGCTTTTGAAAGCGGCAAGTGATCGTCTACCGCAGCAACGAGAGCCTCCTCTTGTAGGCTTTTGAAATCTTCAAGGGTTAGTCTCGTTCATTCCCTCGTTGCTCCCGTCTTCTAGGTTGCATCTTGGCTTGGATTGCGTTCTCGCGGTAGGAAATTTTTTGTTTTCTATGCTACGAATCCCTTCAGTGGTATCAGAGCCGTGTCTATGCATAGATGGTTGCACGAGTAGAACATAATTGTTTTGTTGGCGTTGATGCTTTGTTGTCTTTAGTTCGAGTACTTTGCATCTTTGTGGCATGGTGGGATGAAGCGGCTCGGGCTAACTTTACATGACCGCGTTCATGAGACTTGCTCCATGTTCGACATGCAACTTGTATTGCATAAGTGGCTTTGCGGGTGTCTGTCTCTCCCACCATAGTGAAGATTCAATTTACTCTTTCTATTGACAATACTAGTATCACCGTTGTGGTTCATGTTCGTAGGTAGATTGGATCTTACTCGAAAACCCTAAACCACGTAAAATATGCAAACCAAATTAGAGACGTCTAACTTGTTTTTGCAGGGTTTGGTGATGTGATATGGCCATGATGTGATGATGAATATGTATGGGATGATCATTATTGTATTGTGGCAACCGGCAGGAGCCTTATGGTTGTCTTTAAATTTCATGTTGAGTAGTATTTCAAAGTAGTTGTAATAGTTGCTACATGAGGTGAACAACCATGAAGACGGCGCCATGGACCTTGACGCTACGCCGACGATGATGGAGATCATGCCCGTTGATGATGGAGATCATGTCCGTGCTTTGGAGATGAAGATCGAAGGCGCAAAGACTAAAGGGCCATATATCACATATGAATTGCATGTGATGTTAATCCTTTATGCATCTTATTTTGCTTAGAACGCGACGGTAGCATTATAAGATGATCCCTCACATTAATATCAAGATAATAAAGTGTTCTCCCCTCGTATGCACCGTTTCACAGTTCGTCGTTTCGAAGCATCTCGTGATGATCGGATGTGATAGACTCAACGTTCACATACAACGGGTGTAAGCCATGTTGCACACGCGAAATACTTGGGTTTGCTTGACGAGCCTAGCATGTACAGACATGGCCTCGGGACAACGGAAACCTAAAGGTTGAACACGAGTCATATGGATGATATGATCAACATGTTGATGTTCACTATTGAAGCTACATCATCTCACATGATGATCGGTTTTGGTGTAGTGGATTTGGATCGTGTACCACTTAACAACTATGAGGGATGTTGTATTAAGTGGGAGTTCATTAGTAATTAGATTAAAACATGAACTAATTATCATAAACATAGTCTGAGTAGTATTTTGAATTGATTTTGTAGTATTGGCATCCGTTTTCTACCATGCGCTAGTCTTGTAATTGAGATAGAAATACTGTTAAGTCTGACAAGAAATTTTACGGACTGGTACCGTATTGTTAAAGAATCAAGAAATGATTAAGTCCTATTGCGAAATTTTTGTAAACCTCACATTGTTGATTCAAAGAGTTGTGGTTTCAATTAGTACCTAAAGTTATCTTGTCTCCATGAAACTTGAAGTTCAAATCTGTTTGAAAAAGTAAGGAGCTGAAAATTTAGTTTTCAGAAATAAGCAAGGTATGAGATATATGTGATATCTAAGACCTTATTGCAAGATGATAGAATATAATCTAGTGAGACTACATAAACTCATAAGTTTTATGGGAATGTATGAAGGTTGAAGACGCCAGGCGTCACAATCCTCCAACTATTGGGGCACTAACAATATTCGCATATCCATGAAGTAATCGTCCTTAGTATGCACCGTTGCTAAGATTCGTCGTTTCGAAGCATCACGTGATGATCGGGTGTGATAGATTCTACGTGTGCATACAACGGATGCAAGCCAGATTTGCACATGCGAATACTAAAGTTAAAACTTTACGAGCCTAGCATGTACAGACATGGTCTCGGAAAGTCGTCATGATATGATGGATAAAATTATGAGTGAAATTGTTCATCATATTACAAAGTTACTAATAGTGAAATCTGGAACACTTGTCATATGATGATCAACTTCAAAGTAAGAACCACAAGGTTATTGGTATTTGACCAACAAACCTAGAAGTTAATGATGTTGAAGTGTTTTTCTGAATAATGAGGAAAGCTAAAAGAGAAACTGTAAGGGTATATTGCCCCTATGTGTGGTTTTGGTAATTAATGACAACCCCTATGGACTAATGTTTTTATTGAGTTTATATGAAGGAATATTCCATAGGTACTACTTGTACTCCATGTGTTGGATTCAAGTATGGATGCCATGAAGATAAAGGTATACCTTGTGTATTGGCATCAAGATCATCGGTATGAAGATATATATATGTGATATGATCAAGAAGAAGAAATGAAGATGGAGTTTTTATGTGGAACTCAATATTAGCCATGCTCTATCTTAAGTGAGTATGTGAAGATACAAGGTTGAGTTGGGCAAGTTCAAGATGAGCATCTCAAGTGAATCACATGCTTGAAGCTTGCCGTCCATTTGGTGATAATGGACTTGTGAAGATGTGCATCAATGGAGCTTTCCCATCATAGTGTATGGGGGAGCATTTGTGAGTCTTCGCGAAGCAACATTGGTCAAGTGAGGCATTCCGGCTTGTGTAGAGCTTGAAGAGTTATCATCAAGATCAAGCGGGATGCGCTAGGCAAAGGTATGACCTTGATAGGTTTTCCTTATACCGGTCTCAAAGGTGGTTGATGGGAGACCGGATTATAGGATAGATAGCCGCACTATTAAGAGGGGCTTTCGGTTGAGTAACTTGATCACATCGTCTTAGGGAGCTCAATCCTTTGCATACTTTGCATATCCTTATTTCTTCTTGGTGTTTCTCTATGTGAGGTTCTTGAGCTTTTTACTAGCTTTACAACAAGCCCAAGTTCATCGAAAACGGAGTTCGCATGCATCTTCTATTACGTTTTCGAGGTTGGGTGATTTTACCGGTTATTCATGATATAAGGTTCTACCTTTTATATTCATGATAAAATCCCCTCCTACAGATTCTTGTGTTTTCACTTTCCATAGGATAGCATTTGTTGTTATCTTCCAAACAAAATTGGTTTCATTCGAATCGGAGTTCGGGAGCTCTAGTTATTAAAGGAAAAGGAAAAAGGAGAAAAGAAGAAAAAAAGGGGGAGGGGCAGCCGGCTGGGCGACCGGTCAGCCGGGCCGCACGCCGGCCCACCCGGTCCGCACCGGTCGCCAACCGGCCCCTTGACCGGCCTGCCCGGCACAGGCCCCGGTCCGACCGGGGCCTCGCTGGCCTGCTCGCCCACGCGCCACGGGCCGCTCTCCTCGCCCGGCTGGGCCGTCAGCGCCCCGAGGCCCACCCGCGGCCTGCGCCCCCGACCGCCCCGCGCGCCTGTGCGTGTGCTCCGCCTCGCCCGGTCGGTGGGCCGGCCCGACCGGACGCCTGACCGGCCTCCCCAGCCCAGGCTCCGGTCGACCGGCCTGCTGGCCGGCTGGGCTGTTTTTTCAGCCCGATTTTATTGCCTTTTCCTTGTCTTTTTCTCCCCAACGGTTATTTCTTCCTCCTAACTATAAATAGCCTTCTTCCACCTTGAGCTAGAGTAGTTCTTTCTATTCTCTCTCCTCCATTGTTGCATTTGAAGAACTTGCTCTCCCCTTTGATTCCTCCAACCATTCTTGCTCATTCTTGAGGGATCTAAGAGAGGAGATCTAGATCTACACTTCCACCAATCCATTTCTTCTCTAAGTGAGGGAATATCTTGGGATCTAGATCTTGGAGTCTTTGGTTGACTTTCCCCTTTGTTCTTCCTCTCCAATCTCATCCTAGCATTCGTTGCTTTGGTGGGATTTGAGTGTGAAGGACTTGAACACCTCTAGTGTTCTTGCTTTGCATCATTGCATAGTGTTGAGCTCTCTACCACGATTACTTCGAGTGAGAGACCGTGAGCTTGTTACTCTTGGAGGGAGACCTCCTAGTTGGCTTGGTGATTGGTGCTCCGGTGATCTCTTCAAGAAGATTGTGAAGAGGCCCGGGCTTCTCCTTCGTGGAGCTTGTGAAGTGGTTGTGGAGCTTGCCATCTCCGGAGCGGAGGAAAAGCTAACCATAAGGAAAGGGCCATTATCCTTCGTGGGTGTGGTTCGGAGAATAGGGTGAGCCTTCGTGGCGTGGGGAATCCTTCGTGGGACCTCCACCCCTCCAAACGTGACGTACCTTGTTGCAAAGCAAGGGAACACGGGAATACATCCTCGTCTCCGCGTGCCTCGGTTATTTCTATACCCGAGCTCTCTTTCCTTGTGATAGCCATCGTGCTTGAAGTTCATATATCTTGCTATCATTTGTGCTACATATATCTTGTGCCTATCTTGCTTAGCTCTAGTTGCTATTGTTACACTTGGTTGAGCTTAGCATATTTAGGATTTGTGCTTGTAAACTAAACGATAGTTTAATTCCGAATTCTTACAAGACAAATTCGCAAGAGTTTGTAATTGCCTATTCACCCCCCCCCCCCCTCTAGGCGACATCTCGATCTTTCAATTGGTATCAGAGCAAGGTCTCTCCTTGTTTTAGGCTTCACCGCCTTGAGAGTAAAGATGTCGGCTAGTATAGTGCACAATGACACAATTGTCTTTAATGGCACAAATTATCTTTTGTGGCGAAATTGCTTGCTTTGTAATCTTCGGACCTTGTGTCCACATATAGAGAAATTTCTAGATGTAGGTTTTTCTCCTCCGATGGATCCTCAAAATCTATCTTTAGAGGATGAGAAAAACTTACATCTTGAAGCTCTAGTATCTAATGAGCTTTTATTCTCCTTGAGACTCGATTTTCGTAGGTTCTTGATATATATAAAGCGAAAATCGTCTCATGAGATGTGGATCAAGCTTAAGGAAATGTTTGGTGGATCCACCTCTCAATTGGTCGGTGGTGACTCCGAGGATCTCTCTTCCCCTTCACATCATGAAGAGCTCCAAGTTGCTTCCACCTCTGGTCGTGATGAGTTATCATCTTCTTCCACTTCACCAACGTGTAGCAAGACACGAGGTAATGATATGGTGAGTGGTCAGGAAAATTGCAATGTTGATATTGTGCTCAATAGTGATGATTCTTCATCTCTATCCCATTGCAATGCTTCCTCTTTGGACTTAAACACATCTAGCATTGAAAATAATCTACATGCTTGTGTTGATAGTCCTTGCATATCATGTGTAAATTGCTTACATAAATCTCATGATGATATGCTTACCTTGTCTTGTTCCCATAATCAAAATGCTTCTATTTCCTCTAGTTGGTTGTTGACTAACAATGTAGAGGAAACCGAACACTCTATGGATCAAGACATGATTTCAAATGAGGATTCAAGAATATCTTCATCTTCATCCTTCGGTATGCACATGTGCCTTATGGCAAATGGATCAAAGGTACCTCCTACTTTGACTCCTAACACATCCTCTAACGACGAGAATGATGATGATGATAATGATGAAGAATATAATACCTTGGTGCATAATATGGCAATGGTATATGCTTCTCTTCATGGTAATAAAGAATCTCGTGCTAATCTCGAACACTCTATGGATACCTTGAATAAATATAGGGAAACCATAGTGGAGTTGGAGTCCCATGTTGAAAATGGGGAAATGAGATTCACTCTCCTCAAGCATGAGCTAAAAGATGAGAAGCATACTAATTTTATGCTTACACAAAAAATTGAATCCTATATGCATGAAAATGAGAAAACTATTGTTGATGCTTGTGCTACTAACTCTAATTCTTGTGAAGCATCTACCTTAAAGGAGAATGTTGAGCTAAGGGCTCAACTTGAGTTGCTAACTAGCAATTGTAGGGAATTGGAAGAAAGCAATAAAACGCTCTCACACTCTCTTGAGGATCTTCTAACTTCCTACGATGAGCTAAAGTTAGCTCATGAGGCTAGTATCACTAAGGTAACATCTTGTGAGCCTCATGTGGACATTAGCACAACCTCTACCCAAAATGTTATATTGCCATGTGCTAGTCCTTGTAATCCATCTAGTCAAACTAGTGATACACCTTGTGTTGGATTACTTACTTTGCCTTGTTGCTCCAACAATGAAGCTTCTACTTCCTCTAGTACTTGTATTTCTACTAACCATGTAGAGGAAATAAAAGAGCTCGAGGCCCAAGTTCTTTCTTTGAAGAAAGACTTGGAAAAGCGTCATGGAGGGAAATCCGCACTTGACAAGATGCTAAGTGTGCAACAATCTCCCAATGACAAGAGTGGACTTGGATTCAGCTCCAATAATAAGAACAAGTCCAAGAGCAAGAGAAACAAGAAGAAGGGCCAAGACAAAGTCAAGGATCCGGCCAAGTTGGTTTGCTTCAAGTGCAAGGTTGAAGGGCATCATGTAAGATCATGCCCATTGAAGAAGAAGAAGCACTTGAGTGAGAAACAACAAGGGAAACGGCCACAAGGTCAAGGTCAAGCTCATGCTCGACCTCAAGTTGAAGATAGGCCACTTCCCAAAAAGAATCAAGATATTGTTCCCCAAGAGAAGAAATCAATAAAGAAGAGAAAGGGGAACACTTGCTACTTATGTCGTGAGAAGGGGCACTTTGCTTCTTCTTGCTTAGGTGGTACCTTATCTAACCCTATAATTGTTGATGATGATTATTCTCTAGGGAAGGATAAGGATGGCAATGTGTTTGCCAAGTTTGTTGGAACTCAAAGTGGTTTCAAGAAAAGAACCATTTGGGTTGCCAAGCCTATTGTGACTAACCTCTTAGGACCCAACTTGGTTGGGGACCAACAATCTCAAACTTGATCAATAGGTACAAATTGAGGGCATTGGAGACTTGGCTAATTCATGAAGAATTAAGGGATCTTCATATATTATATTTTGACCAAGCCAAGTCGTATGGATCATTATCTATATCTTATATCCAATGTTCCTCCTTGCGGTAACTTATACTTCAACTCATCATATTTATTGTAAGTTACTTGCCCATTTGCATGTTTGGTTTTGTACCAAATATTTGTGTGTATGTGTTGAGTCTTACTTACCTATCTTGTGTATTCAAGTATGTTTGTTTGACTCATCATATACTTGTGTATTGTTTTGAGCCTAATGCATCTTGATAATATCTTATTTGGCTCTCTTTGAGTGATTAATGGAACATCCCATTTTGGGGGAGTGATATGCATTGTGCATCTTCTTTCTTTAAAATGTGTGTACATGGGTACCACCACTTAGTATTGATATTGCAAGATTATCTAGTCACTATGTGGTGTGTCATACTCATGAGAAATTCAAATTCTAAATGTCCATTAATCATCTCTAGTCGAATTTTAGTTGCCTCTTGTTTAGAAGAAATGTTTTATCACGTTATGGGGAGTAATATGTTTTGTACATATCACAAGCCTAGAAAATGTGAACATATGAGGTTATGCCACTTAGAGTTGATGCTCTTAATTATCTTGTTCCTAGGTGGCATGTTTGCTCAAACAAGCTCCACTTCTATTAAAAAGCTTTTATTGCTCATCTTATGGATTCTTGTTTGAGTAAGAAATTCTTGGTACGGTTTTCCTCAAATACATATCTCTATATTTTACTTGGGACACCGATTGCTTCAAGTTATTCTAATCATTGCCGTGCGTGATTGTTTGACTAGTTGAAGCTATCAAGAATCTTCATCCGTGCATAGTGCTTAATTCTATATACTTATCCTATGCCTTTTATTGTGAAGTTGATCCTTACTATCATTGTCAATTCACCACCGGAAATTATTTCCAATATACCCATTGTCTTTAACAATTGATAACCTTGTATGTGGTTGAATTCATGGATCATCTTCACCTTGGATTGCTTCTTATTTACTTTTATTTCCAAGAAATCTTCGTTGCTCCCATGTGTCTTCCTTGTCCCTTTGAAAAATCTTATGATAAATTCTCTTAATTCATATCAAGTGTTTGTTTTGGAAGACAAACCTTTTCCTTACGGTACATTGTGCCATTGTGAAAAGTGTAGAGGGTTTGGTTTATTTGTTTGAACCTTGCTCTTTTGGGAGTTTTGCGATCTCATTCCTTCTTACATGTTTTATTTGCTTAAATGAGATAAATCTTTGAGCATGTTTGCTTTATTTCATCCTTTATGCTCAATGGTTTCTTCTTAGTTCATTTGTTGAACTTTGTTGAACAAATCTTTTGTGATTTGCGTCTTTGATATATTTTGGACAACAAATTTGTTTGTTCACACCTTTATGCCTTCTTCAATTCATTTGGTGTTTTGTCCAAAGTATATCTTTCTTGGATCTTTAAAGTCTTTATGCGTGCTTATATGTAATTTGTTTATATTTGTAGCATGTTTGCCTTTTTTGATCCATTATATAGGGTATACTCCATCAAATCCTAAATGGCTAAGATGTGCATGAAATTCAAATTTCATCTAAATATGCACATATTTATATGGAGTGTGTCCTATATATTGTGGTTAGTCTAAACCATGTTGGACCCAATGAGTTTGGGCACCAAGATGTACTTGAATGTTGTTTTAGGTACATTGGAGATGCAATTGAGGCTTGTCTCATCTATAAGGAAGGTGTTGTCACCATATGATAATTGGAGTCAAGCTAGGATGTTCGATGAAATCTTATCTACTACATCATGCCATTGCTATCTCGGTAACAAGTATCTTATTCATGCATACTCATATAGCATCCAACCTCTTTTAGGTTGCATCTTGGCATGAAATTCTTTATTTCGAAAATATTGCGATTCTTGAAAAATACTTTTAAAAGAAAACTTCTTATTGTACATTTGAGTAATTTGAGAAGATGCATATGATAGGTTATATATATATATATATATATATATATATATATATATCATATTTATGATTCACCTATCACAAATATGCCCTCTAACAATTTATTGCATATCAATTCCTCAAAGAGCTCTTGTGTACAATATTGATGAAATTGTGAAGTAAATCCGTATTTGTGATACTTGTTGCCTCTCTCAAAACATTCCAACTAGCTTTACTTCCCTTATTGTTAGTTGTGATGCTTTTGAGATTTTCTTGGTTGAAGCTCATTCATATACCACAAGTGTGTAAATTGGAGCCATAGGCTATATATGCTTTTTAAGCAAACATCCTTGGTATATTTTATGACTTCATCTTGGATATCATGTCTTATTTATTTTGTTAACCTCTTGTGTGTGCATGTTTCTTTATGGATCACTATGTCCACTTTAGAAACTTATATACATGAGAGCGTTAATCCATCAACTTGATATCCTTGTTCCTTGCCAACCATCTTTTACCCTTTTGCTTTTAGTGGTGTTGGTAAAGAAGATTTATGAGTGCTTGGTTTACTTGTTTTTCTTCATGCACTCATATCTCGTAATTGTTGGACTCAAGTTATTCTTGATAAGCATATTATTTTTATCTTTGGTGTGTTCTAAATGATATAGAGGGAGTGAGGATTCCATGTTTGTGCATATTGTATTCAAATGCAAACATTATAAATTGTGCACGAACCTTGGGGAGCTTTCTTATTTTATTTAGAGCACTATATCTCTCTTATCATGATATCTTTGTTTGTCCAATTGGATCGTTGATTGCTTGCTTTATTTGTTGAAGCTCACTTCACCATGTTATCTTTATGCAATCTTTGATCCTCAATATAGTTTGACTTTCTTCAAGTATTCATCATTGGATATGTGCACTTGATTCCACTCAAATTATGAGAAGTGCACACTTTGGGGAGGAACTCACATTATATTGGCCTTCTAAATTTTTCACCCATTTTGACAATCGATGCCAATGGGGGAGAAGTTTAGAGGGTTTAAGGGAATGGTTTTATCCTTAAGTTTGGTTTGTGCTTAAGTGTTTTGCCTCTCATGCATTCCATATTTATATGTCTTGCATGGTTGTATATATACGATGGAAACTATCCCAAAGGTTAATCTTGACAATATATGCAATGAATTCATGTTCATCACACGTGCATACATTGTGGGGGAGTTTTCACTATATATATTGGTTCTACTCACATCTCTTGCATTTGTTGTAGTTGTGTGAGTAGAGCCGGTTTTGATATGGGCTAGTAGCTTTGTGTTACTTGACCATATCAAATACAACCTCTTGTATACAACTTATTCTCGGATAAGTTGCGTACTTGTTTCTAATATTCATTATATAAACCCTCTTATTGTGGTTGTCATCAATTACCAAAATGGGGGAGATTGTAAGGGTATATTGCCCCTATGTGTGGTTTTGGTAATTAATGACAACCCCTATGGACTAATGTTTTCATTGAGTTTATATGAAGGAATATTCCATAGGTACTACTTGTACTCCATGTGTTGGATTCAAGTATGGATGCCATGAAGATAAAGGTATACCTTGTGTATTGGCATCAAGATCATCGGTATGAAGATATATATATGTGATATGATCAAGAAGAAGAAATGAAGATGGAGTTCTTATGTGGAACTCAATATTAGCCATGCTCTATCTTAAGTGAGTATGTGAAGATACAAGGTTGAGTTGGGCAAGTTCAAGATGAGCATCTCAAGTGAATCACATGCTTGAAGCTTGCCGTCCATTTGGTGATAATGGACTTGTGAAGATGTGCATCAATGGAGCTTTCCCATCATAGTGTATGGGGGAGCATTTGTGAGTCTTCACGAAGCAACATTGGTCAAGTGAGGCATTCCGGCTTGTGTAGAGCTTGAAGAGTTATCATCAAGATCAAGCGGGGTGCGCTAGGCAAAGGTATGACCTTGATAGGTTTTCCTTTTACCGGTCTCAAAGGTGGTTGATGGGAGACCGGATTATATGATAGATAGCCGCACTATTAAGAGGGGCTTTCGGTTGAGTAACTTGATCACATCGTCTTAGGGATCTCAATCCTTTGCATACTTTGCATATCCTTATTGCTTCTTGGTGTTTCTCTATGTGAGGTTCTTGAGCTTGTTACTAGCTTTACAACAAGCCCAAGTTCATCGAAAACGGAGTTCGCATGCATCTTCTATTACGTTTTCGAGGTTGGGTGATTTTACCGGTTATTCATGATATAAGGTTCTACCTTTTATATTCATGATAAAATGCCCTCCTACAGATTCTTGTGTTTTCACTTTCCATAGGATAGCATTTGTTGTTATCTTCCAAACAAAATTGGTTTCATTCGAATCGGAGTTCGGGAGCTCTAGTTATTAAAGGAAAAGGAAAAAGGAGAAAAGAAGAAAAAAAAAGGGGAGGGGCAGCCGGCTGGGCGACCGGTCAGCCGGGCCGCACGCCGGCCCACCCGGTCCGAACCGGTCGCCAACCGGACCGGGCGCCAACCGGCCCCTTGACCGGCCTGCCCGGCACAGGCCCGGTCCGGCCAGGGGCCTCGGCCGGCTTGCTCGCCGCCACGGGCCGCTCTCCTCGCCGGGCTGGGCCGTCGGCGCCGAGGCCCACCCGCGGCCTGCGCCCCCGACCGCCCCGCGCGCTGTGCGTGTGCTCCGCCTCACCCGGTCGGTGGGCCGGCCCGACCGGACGCCCGACCGGCCTCCCCGGCCCGAGGCTCGGTCGGCCGGCTCGGCGGCCGGCTGGGCTGTTTTTCGGCCCGATTTTGTTGCCTTTTCCTTGTCTTTTTCTCCCCAACGGTTATTTCTTCCTCCTAACTATAAATAGCCTTCTTCCACCTTGAGCTAGAGTAGTTCTTTCTATTCTCTCTCCTCCATTGTTGAATTTGAAGAACTTGCTCTCCCTTTGATTCCTCCAACCATTCTTGCTCATTCTTGAGGGATCTAAGAGAGGAGATCTAGATCTACACTTCCACCAATCCATTTCTTCTCTAAGTGAGGGAATCTCTTGGGATCTAGATCTTGGAGTCTTTGGTTGACTTTCCCCTTTGTTCTTCCTCTCCAATCTCATCCTAGCATTCGTTGCTTTGGTGGGATTTGAGTGTGAAGGACTTGAACACCTCTAGTGTTCTTGCTTTGCATCATTGCATAGTGTTGAGCTCTCTACCACGATTAGTTCGAGTGAGAGACCGTGAGCTTGTTACTCTTGGAGGGAGACCTCCTAGTTGGCTTGGTGATTGGTGCTCCGGTGATCTCTTCAAGAAGATTGTGAAGAGGCCCGGGTTTCTCCTTCGTGGAGCTTGTGAAGTGGTTGTGGAGCTTGCCATCTCCGGAGCGGAGGAAAAGCTAACCATAAGGAAAGGGCCATTATCCTTCGTGGGTGTGGTTCGGAGAATAGGGTGAGCCTTCGTGGAGTGGGGAATCCTTCGTGGGACCTCCACCCCTCCAAACGTGACGTACCTTGTTGCAAAGCAAGGGAACACGGGAATACATCCTCGTCTCCGCGTGCCTCGGTTATTTCTATACCCGAGCTCTCTTTCCTTGTGATAGCCATCGTGCTTGAAGTTCATATATCTTGCTATCATTTGTGCTACATATATCTTGTGCCTATCTTGCTTAGCTCTAGTTGCTATTGTTACACTTGGTTGAGCTTAGCATATTTAGGATTTGTGCTTGTAAACTAAACGATAGTTTAATTCCGCATTCTTACAAGACAAATCCGCAAGAGTTTGTAATTGCCTATTCACCCCCCCCCCCTCTAGGCGACATCTCGATCTTTCAGAAACTACAAAAGATATTTTGGCAGAAAGAAAATAAAAGACTAGAAAGTCCAGCTCAGGTGTATATAAATGATATACATGTTATGGTTGTATTCCTAGTTTGGTCACACAATGAAATTCTTGGGTATTTGTACCATATTGGTTGGTATGAAGTGTCATACAAAACAGCGCAATACAAGAATACAATGGCCTAAGTGATCGATAAGGAATATGGTAATAATGCACGTACGGAACATAATAAAGTGTTATTATGTTTGTCATTGGCATTCTACCTAGCCCTTAGAATTTATAATAAAGAACTTAATAATTGTTATTTTGCTCTGGTCAAATAAAAACAATGAGTTGTTCAAATTATGACATTACTCCATATACGATGGATAAGTTATTATAAATCTTGATGGTGAATCACACATACATAATACTGATGCTAAAATGCCATAAGGCAAATGATTTGAATTCCACTTATTTGTGGAACCGCCATTTAGGTCATGTTAGAAAGGAACGCATGAAGGAACTCCATGTAAATGGATTTTTGGAGTCATTCGATTTTTGAATCGTCTGGCGCTTGCAAATCTTTTCTAAAGAGAATGACTAAAATACCGTTCATACGCCAAGAGTTGAATGGGCAACTAACTTAGTGGAAACATATATGATGATGTATGTGGTTCACTAGGCATAGTTGTGTGCGGGAGATTCTTCTACTTCATGAAAACTTCCAACAATGAATTGAGTATATATATGAGGATATATTCGATAAGGAAGAAGTCTGAAACATTTGAATGGATTCAAATAAATTTCAGCATGAAGTGGAAATCATCGTAATAGAAAAGTCAAATATCTATGATTGGATCATTGGGACAATATTTGAATTACGATTTTTTAGCGAACATCTAAGAGAGTTATGAAATTGTTCTACAACTCACATTTCTTGGAGTATCATAGTGATGATATAGTATCCAGAGATGTATCCAAACCATGTTGGGTCAATGATGAGATAAAATATTGAATGCCGTTATATTTTTGTGGATTATGCTTTAGTAACTACCGCTTTTACATTAAATAGAGCATCATCATGATCCGCTGAAATGACGCCATATGAGTTATGGCATGGGTATAAACCCTAATAGTCCTTTCTTTAAATTTTGGTCTAAGAGTTTACAACCAAAATCGGATGAATGTCTTTGTTGGTTATCCCAAAGTATTGATTGGGAATTCTTTTCACTATGGATACAAAGACAAAAGTGTTTGTCGATGTTTCTTATTTATTTCCAAGAAATTGTTACTAGCGAAGTATTTGAGTGGGAGGACAATAAAAATTTGATAAGGTTTATGAACCTGAGCATAATGATCAGAGTAGCGCAGCATCGGAATTGGTTCCGGAAGCGGCCACGACGATCATGGCTCCCATGACTACAAAGTGTTTTAACCATGGAGATCGAAGTACATATTGAACCGTGTAGGTATGGTTTAGTTTGTGATCAAATAAATGATTTGTGGACAAAGGATTGATTTTGAACAATGATAAACCAACTACAAACAAAGAAGTTATGATGGGCCCTGACTCCGTTAAAATGGCTATACGCCATGAAATCCAAGATAGATAAATACTTTTTGAAAGTAAATGGATCTATAAAATTGATGGACTTGGATGAAATATCCTTGACGAAGTTCGACTTGTCGAAAAATTGTTTACGACAAAGTTCAAAGAGTTGACTACGATAAGATTAGATCTTCTGTAGCAATGCTTATAGTCTATGTGGATTATTCTAGTAATCACTACATATTTGTTTT
The DNA here is from genome assembly GCF_022539505.1 of Lolium rigidum. Lineage (NCBI taxonomy): Eukaryota > Viridiplantae > Streptophyta > Magnoliopsida > Poales > Poaceae > Lolium > Lolium rigidum. The sequence continues at coordinate 197,325,404 of NC_061509.1, forward strand.
ATGAGATATGCTAGTAGGATGGCAAAATACATTACTTATCAGAAGTGTGTATTAAAGGTGTATACAAGATACAACCAAGAGTTTTTTGCTGGTCCGTGGAATACTAGATAGGTATACAAACTTCAATTGGATGAAGTGAGTATCGCGGAGTTGGAATCTTCACCGGATGAAATAGTCAAAGAGTTTTTGATTTCATCAGAAACAATGAAGATGCTTGCATTTGCAAGAAATTAAGTGGGAGCGCTGAGACATAATTATAATACTTATGTAGATGACATATAGTTGGTTATAAATAATGTAATTATATATTTGATTAAAAGTTTTCATTGAGAAATTAACTTCAATGAAAGGATATGGACTGAAACAAATTTAGTGTCAAGATCTATGAAGATAGATTGAAACACATAAATAAGTTTAAGTCAAAGTACATAGAATGGATATTGAAGTAGTTCAATATAGAAATATTAAGAAAATGTTCTTGTCATGTGAAGGTTTAAACAAGACTTGAGTGTATCTGACACTCAATGAGTAAAAACACATGAGTGATTATAGATCACGAATAATATGTACACAATCAGATGTCCTGTGCTCTAAAAGTGTTATGAGCATGTACCAGAATGATTCATGTGATGATTATTGAAAAACAGTAAGAATATTCTTGAGTACTTAAGAAGAACCAAGGATATATATATATAGTTTTGTATGGAGAAATGACAAACAAATCGTCTGTAAGGTGTTGCACCAATATTTGTTTTGTCACATATAAAAATAAAATTTCAATCTCAAATTAGACTAAATGTTGTTTAAAAGGTAGCACAATGAGCTAGAAGTTGTCTATGCTAGATTTAGAAGAGTTCTAAATATTGTGACGGATTCTACAAACGAAAGCAGAGTATGTCATTGTTTTGACAATGACTGAGGATGTTAAGTCAAGAGGTTCTTTGAGAACTTGGTGTAGTTACGATAGTGTCAGAACTTTGAAGCTATATTGTGTGTGACAATATTAGTGACATATTTCAGACCGCGGGATTAAGGTTCCACCAGAAGACCAAACATATTTAATACCGACTCATTTGAAAATGAGTGATGCGTTGAGACGCAAATGAATTGCAAAATACATACGTTTCTGAGCGTGTCAGATCCGTTAACTAAAACCTCTCCCATCAGCAAAACATGATAAAGCACCGGAAGGCCAAGGTGTTATATATTTACAAATGTAAACTAGATTATTGACTCTAGTGCAAGTGGGAGACTGTTGGAGATATGCCCAAGAGGCAATAATAAATGGTTATTATATATCTTTGTGTTTATGATAATGTTCACATACCATGCTATAAATTGTATTAACCGAAACATTGATACATGTGTGTTATGTAAACAACAAGGAGTCCCTAGTAAGCCTCTTGTATAACTAGCTTGTTGATTAATAGATGGTCATGGTTTCGTGATCATGAACATTGGATGTTATTAATAACAAGGTTATGTCATTAATGAATGATGTAATGGACACACCCATTTAAGCGTAGCATAAGATCACGTCATTAAGTTATTTGCTATAAGCTTTTCGATACATAATTACCTAGTCCTTTCGACCATGAGATCATGTAAATCACTTATACCGGAAAGGTACTTTGATTACATCAAACGCCACTGCGTAAATGGATGGTTATAAAGGTGGGATTAAGTATCCGGAAAGTATGAGTTGAGGCATATGGATCAACAGTGGGATTTGTCCATCCCGATGACGGATAGATATACTCTGGGCCCTCTCGGTGGAATGTCGTCTAAATAGCTTGCAAGCATATGAATGGTTCATAAGAGACCACATACCACGGTACGAGTAAAGTGTACTTGTCAAGAGACGTGGTTGAACAAGGTATAGAGATACCGATGATCAAACCTCGGATAAGTAAAATATCGCGTGACAAAGGGAATTGGTATCGTATGTGAATGGTTCATTCGATCACTAAGTCATCGTTGAATATGTGGGAGCCATTATGGATCTCCAGATCCCGCTATTGGTTATTGTTCGGAGAGAGGTCTCAACCATGTCTACATAGTTCGCGAACCGTAGGGTGACACACTTAAGGTTTGATGTCGTTTAAGTAGATATGGAATAAGGAATGGAGTTCGAAGTATTGTTCGGAGTCTCGGATGGGATCCAGGACATCACGAGGAGGTCCGGAATGGTCGGAGAATAAGATTCATATATAGGAAGTCATATTCCAAGTTTGGAAATGATCCGGTGCATTTATGGCAGGTTCTAGAAAGTTCTAGAAAAGTCCGGAAGAAATCACCATGGAAAGTGGAGTCCCGGAGGGACTCCACCTTGCATGACCAGCCAAACCCTAAAGGGTGGAGTCCCGGGTGGACTCCACCATAGGTGGCCGGCCACCCCACCTAAAGGAAAGGTGGGAGTCCCACCTTGGGTAGGACTCCCTCCTTGAGTAGGTTTCCCACCTATGGGAGGTTTTGTTGTTAGGGTCTTATTCGAAGACTTGGACTACAACTCTTGGGGATTTCCACCTATATAATGAGGAGAAGAGGGAGGGGAAGGCCACTCTTGGCCGCACCACCTAGGGCTGCCCATGGCCGGCGCCCTACCCCTCTCTCTCCCCAAACCCTAGCGCCCCTCCTCCACATACTACTCCCGCAGCGCATAGGCGAAGCCCTGCCGGAGTTCTCCACCACCACCGCCACCACGCCGTCGTGCTGCCGGGATTCCGAGGAGGATCTACTACTTCCGCTGCCCGCTGGAACGGGGAGAAGGACGTCGTCTTCATCAACACCGAACGTGTGACCGAGTACGGAGGTGCTGCCCGATTGTGGCACCGTCAAGATCTTCTACGCGCTTTTGAAAGCGGCAAGTGATCGTCTACCGCAGCAACGAGAGCCTCCTCTTGTAGGCTTTGGAAATCTTCAAGGGTTAGTCTCATTCATTCCCTCGTTGCTCCCGTCTTCTAGATTGCATCTTGGCTTGGATTGCGTTCTCGCGGTAGGAAATTTTTTGTTTTCTATGCTACGAATCCCTTCACCTGGTGCATGCAGAAGACGCGGGGGTCGCGATCATCAGACAAGCCATAATGCACATACATGTTTTTGATGTGAATCTGATGACTATGAAGCATTGATGAATCCATCTCGAACTCAGACACCATAGAGGTGGAGCTCTAAGCAGACAATGTCACATGCGAGCCCCTAGGCGCTGTCAGGGCGTAACCTCCAACGCCAAAGTACAGCTCGCCACAGCTTTCAGCAAGACCACTCCTAGGCCCACTTCTTTGTGGGTAGGAAATCATGAGACGGGTCAGCGGCAGCGTTCCCTGCCACGGCAGAGAAAGGCATAGTCTGTCGCAACAGAGAAAACAGCCGTTTTTCCAGCAAGATAATGCCAATTCACCCTTATAACCGGCTAATATTACATGGGTTGAAGCCGTGAGTGGTGAAGGGAGGCCTTCGTCCTCCTGTTCTACCCTAACTCCCCAACACCGGCATGGCGCAATAGTCTTCCCCCGCGAGGGTGTGCACACCATAGGGCTCTCCAAAATATAATGGTTTGAAGAGTCGAAACTTTCTTTTCCACTTGAGTTTGACTCCCGGTGACATTGCTTTGAGACTAAGAAATACGCCCTCCTTCACAAATTAGGATGCGTATAGTTTTCAGTCAAAGTCAAACTTTTTAAAGTTTGAGCAACTATATACAAAAAATCAACATCTATAATATGAAAATATATTTCATAATGGTTCTAAAAATATTAACTTGGGATTATAAACATTGACACTTTTTTCTATATAGTTGGTCAAACTTTGAGAAATTTGATTTAATCCAAATATTATAGGCATCCTATTTTGGGATAGAGGGAGTATCATTCTTTTGTTGCACCTTCGAAGATCCATCATTAGCCTTGCTTTTTTTTTGCACTTCATCATCATTAGCTTCCTCCATAACCGCATCATTAACTATAGGAAGGGGTGTACCCTTCAAGTGTAAAGGTAATCCAATAGCCAACACAGGTGTTTTCCATACCTAGTGGAATATTATCAACACTTGTGACCTTGCACAAACAATTATCACCACATCTTGTTCGATCTCTAGCATATGCCATGCAAATTTCCTTGGCCTTTCCAGTCGAAGATCCTACAACAAAAGGAGCTAAATAGTCACATATTAACTTGTATGGGCATCCAGAAACAAGTACCCAAGCTTCCTTGAGAAGCTAACCACTCATCAAATATAAGGAATAGGCCCTTCAAAGCATCAACAGAAACTGGAGTAGTTTTCTTTAACCTGGATATATCTGCCTTTGTGGGAAAAATTGCACTGCAAAAGCTGTCATCTACCTTTATAACAACCAATTTGTGCTCCCCTAGAACAATCCGCGAGTTCCCTAATAACCTCTTGTGTCGCCTAAGAGGCACCATCAACACTTATTCTTCCTACCTTCCCACTATCGTGTTCGAAATATAACCAAAATTTGGCACCTCATAAATTATCAACTCGTTGTTTCGACACAAACCATACACCATGGATGTTGGCTTCGACATCAGTTTTTTGCCTCATATGCTGCCTTCTCACAGTAGATGCAGAGAACAATAGTGAACGTATGGCAACATGGTTTCCATATGATCGGTATTACCACATCTGAAACATAGTATGTTGCGAGATTTTTGGCTGCATTAGAGACCGCATCAGTGGCATCGGCATTGGATAAGACTTCCGTAGGCTGCTTGGGGAGCCAAGGGTTGTTGGTTTGTAGACGCTATTGCCCCTACCGCCTTGAGAACTGTCAATGTTGGTTGAGCTAGAGCAACTCCCACCTCATCTTGCTGAAGCCAAGTAACAACCGGTGGTCTAGGAATATGACCACTCTAAGGACGGTAACTATTGCAACCTCTGCTGCGATACCCGCCCCTCGAACCACTATTATTCTGGTTACCCTTGTACTGTTGCCAATATGGACGATGGTATCCATTATTTTATGAGTTTTTATTAAAACCATTACCACCATTGTAATATCCTTCATCAAAAGCCCCAAATTATCCACAAAAAACCCTACTCGTTGTATGTACTTCTTGTTAATGTATCCAACCATTGTTCGGACCTTCATTTGAGCAAGAACCAAACTCAAACCTGGAGTTAATGAACTACTACTATGAGAAACCTTTGGATCCCTACCATTGAACCCACCTCGCGAAGGATCATCAATAAGTCCACCCCATATCCTTGATGTTGCGGCAGTAGAGAAACCCCCCTTTAATACCGGTTCTAAAGGGCCTTTAGTACTGGTTTGGAACCGGTACTAAAGGTTCGGTACTAAAGCCCCCCCCCCCTTGGTACCGGTTCCTTACGAACCGGTACTAAAGGTGCCTCCACGTGGGCACGGAGGATCCCGCGGGGCTGGAGACCTTTGGTACCGGTTCGTAACATGAACATGGTACGAACCGGTACTAAAGGCTATTTCGTTAAAAAAAATCCATTTTTTTAATTATTTTTCACTCCCTCTTTTTTTTATTTTTTTTCAGATTTTCTAGTATTTTTGTTATTCTCTAACTACACTTAATCTCTAGTCAAATTACTTACCCGTGGTCAAACTTTCCGATCGGTCACCCATCCTCACACTACTCCCGCACAAGCACTCTTAACTTCCGAGTTCCATCCCGTTCTAGTTCCAAGTGCTTCGCGCGCATGTATGTGATAGTAGTATCATATCAATCCTATTAACATGTTGGTCGATGTCACACTTCTCTATTGTTTAAATTCCAAATAATTTTTTTAATAAACAAAAGTAATGATGTAATAATAATGTTGAATAAATAAATAAAATTAACTTTTTAAATTTGTATTATTTTTAATTATTTTTTAAATTTTTAATATTTTTTTGCCAATCCTAAAACCTGAAAATTTTAAAATCTTATAATTTGCTAAAAGTAATAGTAATATTTTAGGACTCAAAAAATCTTATTATTATTATTTTTAATTTTTAAAAAATTAAAAATTTCTAAATTTCTAAATTTCTGGAAAAAAACTAAAATCTTCCTGCTTTCATATTTTCATTTGAAATTTTGAGAATATAAAAATTGGCTAACCAGGTAAACTTTTTCCCACGATGATTTTGATATATTATACGCTTTTTTACGACGTCGTATGCAAAAATTAATGCGGTTTTACCATTTTGTAAACTTTTTTTTGCAAAAAAAGTCAAAATTCGAATTTCTTAATTTCACCGAATAGTAGGTTGCATAACATATAAGAATCTGAAAACATTTTACTTTTTGAATTTTCTATCATTTTCATTTGTATTTTACAAAGCAAAAAAGGCGATCCACGGGGGTGGGGGGTGGAGGTGCATGGGGAGCAGGAAAACCTTTAGGTCTACCCTTTAGTACCGGTTCGTGTCACGAACCAGTACTAAAGGTTTTCCGGCTGATGCTAACCCTTTAGTACCGGTTCGTGACACGAACCGGTACTAAAGGTCCTTACGAACCGGTACTAAAGGCATGGGCAGTGCAACCGGTACTAATGCACCCTTTAGTACCGGTTCGTATGGAAACCGGTACTAAAAGCCTGGACGTAAATCCCTTTTTCTACTAGCGCTGGTACCGCGGTGGTTGAGCCGCTGGCGGGTTGGATCCATGCAGCAGCGGTGGATTCCCTTGCGACACAGTATAATGTGGTTTACTCGATGTCGAGTGTAGCTCTAAGTTTTTACGCATGACGTTAAACCTTGACCCGGACTTGACATCGATCCGTGGCCCCTAAGCCCTATTGTCATCAGCGTACGACCTTGGAGTTGCGGCAGTTATTGCCAGTCACCTCTATGGCGAACAGTGATCCCTACCGAAACCCTAGAAATTTGGAGTTGCGGCAGTTATTGCCAGTCACCTCTATGGCGAACAGTGATCCCTACCGAAACCCTAGAAATTTGAACCTTTTTCTGATTAAAATAGAGCTGCTTATTTTTGTTTCTTTGAACCGTAATCCATTCCTTTTTGCTAAAATTGTCGAGAAGAAAATTCGACAGCGACAAGATGAGGAGCCTAAGTTCCTTGCTAGTAAGGTGGATCTGCATGGAAAGGGAGGACTTACCTCCATTAAAGTGAGACTACTCATATTCCTAGACCTCTGGATAGATGGGTGCCGGAAACGGTCGCTATCGCTCTCCCTGGTCCGCTCCGGCTGCCCCAGCGGGAGCTTCGACCTCCATCCCACCATAGCCGCCATCAAGGGAGCTCCGACCTCCATGGTGATGCAGCTAATTTGAGGGTGAGTGGACGATTTTGATCGATCTAGGAGAGGCGTGGGAGTGATGGAGACTCCATCTCTTCTCCGAGCGATTAAATCGTTGAATAAAGTTGGAAAATTGGATAGATGCGTGGAGAAGAAAGTGGAGCAATTGATTTTGGTTTCCTTAATTTACTCACAGATGGAGAGAGTTATTATGGGCAAATTTGGAAAAAAAATACCCATGCATTCTTCTCCTTAATTTGTGCACTAGAAAATAACGCCTTGAGCTATAAGTTAGAGGGAGTATAAGTTACAACCCACTATAAAAATAGTACTGTATTAAGTTATACTAGTAAAATGGTACTAAGTTACGCGTACTATAAGATCACCTCTCTTGTCGCTAGTCGTTGTGCTCAGACATCGGCGAGCAACGCCAGAATCCACAGAGCCTGGCGATAATGGTCATGGAGCAAATATCTCTTGGCCCTTTGGCCGTCGTCGTCTTCCTGCTGGTAGCTTGCCCTTGGATAGTCCTCGGCTCGGCATCGCCGTTCCCGCTACCATCTGCGTAACGGCTTGTTATACTGCCGGCTAGCTCCTACTTTTACGTGCCGTTGATACTCCAGGCCCTCCGGAGACCCCACGGATAGGGACGCCCAGCTCACAATGTCGCCCCACATGTCAGTGACCTCTACGGAATCTGTCCAATAGGATTCCTGGTATCAAACGTGTGGTGCGGAGGATCCGCGTCCCCGCGCGCGCGCGTCTCCAGCACCACCGGGCGCTGCCTGCGTAGAAAACGTCAAAAAAATAAAACCAGCGACCTCCCCGGCCTCTCGCCGCCCGACACGCGGTGCGCCGCCATTCGCCTCGATCCCCATCCCGATCCGATCCCGGCGGACGGTGCTGCAGGGTAGACCGTACGTACCACCGAAGAATTGGGATTACGGTGGCCGCCGCCCGGTTGCTGCCGGCTCGTCGGAAAACTGCACGACGCCGGAGGTCGTTCTCGGAGTTAGCTGTGTTCTACTTCTTCTGCTGCCGTTTTATCCGCGCGAAGCTGTTCTTGGTGGGTGCTCTCCTTCACCCGCTCGATCGTCCAATAGGAGAAAGGCAAGTGATTCGGGTCAGCAGTCAGCACCTACGTAATCCAAGGCGAAAATTCGGGTGCTACCTAGTATAGCGAGCCCAATTATTGCTTCTCATCGTCACAGATCGGCCTAGCATAGGTTGTTGGGTGGCGATGAGTCGATAACCCCATCCAACATGGATCAGTTCGTTCACGCACAAAAATGGAGGTCTGAACCGTAGCTTGCGAAGAGAGGGACGTGCTTACTCCTTTTTTTCTTATCAGCGGTTGACCTGGTCCGTATCTTGAGCTACAAAGCTGACTCCTTTTAGGGTTCACAAGTAAGCTAGCTGGCTAGATGTACGTACTGTCGACGCGATGCTAATGCCGGGGACAGTTGACCAGAGCTGCTAGCAGATGATAAGGCAAGTGGAAGAACCCGCTGCTTGAAATGTACTACCTCTGTCCAAAAGTTGACGTCTTACCAAAGTTTAAGATAGCAGGCTATGCTTCTTAGCGGCAATAACTTCTATGCGCGAACAAAGCTATAGCGGACCTAAGTCATTTGGCGTCTCTCTACAGAATAAGAAAACTCCTAGAAAAATTAGAATTCAACCATTCATATCATCTATAAATGTGATATGAAACTTAACAATATAAACTTGTACTAAAAAATCATGATGATTGTAGTAATAAAAGTAGTGCATAAATGCATATTACATAAGGAGATCAAACTTTTAATTTTAAATGATAAAATGTTTGGACTTAGCGCATAAATAGCGCTATTGTCAGCCTTATTTAGCGTTTTAGCCCGATTTAGTAGCTATCATCGAGAGATTCTATTTAGTGCTAAAAGTGCTTATCTTTAGCGGAAATGTTGTGAATCCGCTATAGCGATGCTATAGCAAAGAGATGGCGTGCTATTTGATACTTTCTTTCTTACATCTATTTATGGTCTATGTTGTGGCAACCGCACCACTCAAGGATCTCTTTCCAAATCCAAGTAGTGAATCCACACTTGTAGAGGAGATGATCCGCCAATTCTCGCACTAGGTTGCAAATTCTTCATTTCGGAAACCACCGTGAATTTATACCGTAGCAAATTAAAAACACAACGGGGGGAAGGGCTGCTGTGTTGGATTGCTTCAGTTTGTGAAAGGCAACATAAGAAGCCAAGGTAGCAAAATGTTTACTGCTAGTACGTACACGAATGCGACACTAGGCGCATGCAGTTTGTTAATTGGCACCCCTGATTAGTTAATTGGCACCCCTGATTGGCTGATTAGTTGTTAATTGGCTGCACAATCACGAGCTTTGGCCTGCAGTATTGGCAGGATGCAATGGATTCTTCAAGATTCCAAAAGACAACTTAGGGGGAATAAGATAACAGCCCTACTTGCGAGGGTGGTGACGCAAGAAGGAGCAGCCATTGGACGGCCACAAAGGTTTCCCTGATTATATATACAACCTGCTACTCAATTATCAGTGCAGCAGCCAGGGATGCTCCATTTAGTATTGTACCGAAAGTACATAACGTACTATAGCCAGAGGATTCCCCATCGTTCACTAACGTGCTAGCCCTCTCAGCTCTCACACTAGTATTGCATCAATCCAGAGGACCCATCTTCCAATGAGGATTCAGGGCAAGTTTATACTCATTGGTGGGGTGGGCGCACCGGCCGTGCTATAGAAGAATGCGATCACGAACATGTATCGTGCACGGGGTATGTTACCCCGCGGGAAACCATCAATTTGATGGTATTGTGGGTGCATGATCGGTGGAGTGACGCTGGGACGTTGACAGATATGATTAACTAGTTGTCAGGTTTTGCAGACGACTAAATGCACTCCACGTAACCGAGCACGGCTGAATAAATCGACGCCGAAGAAGCTCCAGCTAGACTGCACGTAATTAGCGACTAAATATCTATCAAGTAGATACACCAAGTGTCGCAGAAAACGAACCATACATCATGTCAACCTACGGCTGTATAAGTTTTTCTTAACACATTATCAAGGGCTAGTTTGTACATCATGATCAGTAACTGCGGAAAGATGCCGCGCACGGCTTATTTTTGCCCTTTGTAACGCGCAAAAGGGTAGAATGTGGCTACAAGAAATTGGTTGGAATCGATTTCTTTTTTGCCATAGTGGCTCATCAAAGTGTCTATGAGACAAGTGCCACCGATTAAATCATCTCATCCGTTGTTAGATTTGTTTTCAATTTTCAATCATGGAGCATTATGATATTGATTGATTGATGTGTGCTTTGTTTTTACAAATTCTACCAATCTGCGAGTTGACAACTGCAAATTTATTGCAGGACCGGATAATTGAAAAGGTGGTTATTTTTCTCTATGAGTTAATAGCCCTTTGTGTCTACAAAGACTACTTCTAGGAAGGTAAGATTGATTCTTGTAAGGAGATTCAAACGGAGCATTTTATATACTTAGATGCGTAATATTTTTGCTCGAAATGAATCTTTCGAAAGTAGTTTATCTTAAAACAAAGTGTATGCGCTGGTTTTCTTATGACAGTTATATGTTACTGAATCTCACCTGACGAAAGGAAGATTCAAATGAGGAGCATTTTATAATTTATATACTTAGATACATAAGCTTTTCTTAGAAATGGATTTCTTTCAAAAGTTGTTTATCTTAAAACTAAGTGTGTAGTTTTCTTATGACAGCTATATGTTATTTAACCTCACTGAAGGAAAAGAAGATTCATTGGTAGGAATTTATTTCTTTTTCTGGAGAATGGCTGATCAAAGTGTCTATGAGACAACGTGTCTATGGGAGTATTAAACCATGTCCTCAGATGTTATATTTGTTTTCAGCCATGGAGCTTTATGATATTATTTGTTGTATAATTTGTTTTTGTGAACTCTACTAATCCACAAGTTGACAGTGACAAATTTCTCGCATGACCGTATAACTGGGAAGTGGTTAGTTTTGTCTATTACTGGATGGCCCTTTGTGTTCAGAAAGACTACCTCTGACTTCTAGCCAGGTAAATATTAATTCTTGTAAGGAGATTCAGAAGGAGCATTTTTCTATAGTTAGATGCATACTAATATTTTTGTCAGAATATGGAATTTTATTTGGAAGTGGTTTATCTTAGAAATAAGTTTTGGTTTTCTTATGACAGCTATATATGTTACTGAACCTCGCCGGAAGAAAAGGAAAAAAAAAACCTCTCCTAGGTATATAAAGTGCAACTAGTAACACAATATTGGTCCAATATGCAATATACACTTACCTATAATTCTAAATCAGTGGCATTAATCCGGTTCCCATGTTGGTTTCACGCTTATTCTTTTTCTTAACCAAATGTCGACTTCGCCTCTTGTGTCTGCAAAAACGTCCATGATCACTGTTACATCATACAAAATTAATTAAAGGAAGTAGCCAACAATAGTGAACACTTGGTCAGATCGTGTTAAGTATGGAAGAGAAGATTCCTGATCTCCGCGTCGACTAGAATCCATCCTCCGATAATTATTGGTTCGACCTCTCATTTTATGAGAGAATTATTGATCCAACTTGAAGTAGGAGTACTATTTCATTTTCAGAACATCCACATCGCAATTAAATTCAGAAAATGCAGCTAGCGAGCGTTTTCAGGTCGATGCATCTGTACATCAGGAATAACTTATTTTATTATGTGCTTATAGTCAGATTTGGTACTTCTCCGAATGAAATGTCATCTTCTATCCCGTCATTGCTCGGTGGGGCCATGCTATTTTAATTCGACAGTATTTGAGCTTCAGTTTAGCTAAACAAGCAAAAAAAAATTAGCTAAACACGCAAAACATTTGGCATGCATTGTTTCAGTGTACGTGGGCGAAACTATTCTGACAGGAATTCAAGGTGGTCACAGCCATCAAGGTTCCTGATCTTCATCCTACAACCTAGGCTATTGACAATATAGACAGTAATCAGGTAAAACCGGGTGACGCAGCGGTTATATTATATGGAGGGTGGGTTGTATGGTAGGAGCCATGGCGAGAGTGTTAGATCGGTCTCTGAATCTATTAAGTGGGCTGCTGATATTGCTATGGATGTCTCTGTATCGATATTCTGAAGTTAAATGTGGACGCAATCTTCCTGGTTCAACAGATGAAGGGGCATCAGGCCTAGTGTTACGGGACCATACAGGAACTTTTTTTTTGAGACCTTGTTAAGGGGGGAGGCTATACACTGGGCTAGAAGCCCACCCACAAGTCAGCTCCCTTGTACAGATAGTATTGGACTCTAATACTGGTTCGGAAATGCCAAAATTCAGCCCAACCAAACAAACTAGCTGGCCCTTTTATCTCACGAAGGAGCTCCGCACACTAACTAGAACTAACACTTTCTCTCAAAAAAAAAAAAAAAAATAGAACTAACACTGTCTGCTCAAAAAAAAAAAAAACTAGAACTAACACTGAACAAACTGATGTAAACAACACGATTACTGAAAACTGAGAAGCTAACACGCAGTAGTGCTCTGGGCAAATAAGCAGGATGCATGCATCTTTGTTTAATCTCCGTGCGTTCAATTGGAGAAAGTAAATCCAGAAAAACGAGCAGCCATGGGAAATTCAGAAAAAAAGTCCGATTTTCGCGAAGGTCCACCCGTGCGTTTAGTGTGCAACATGTAATAACTTTTGGTACCAGGAAACTATCCGAGAGATAGACATGGGAGAGTGGGTTGTCTCAGTTTTTCCTTTTTTTTCGAGATTTGTTTCCTAAAATGAAATAAGTTTAGAATCGTTCGTTCTAATTGCGAACCATTTTCACGTTTGTGATCCTCGCCTCGAGGTCTTCAAAACTAGATCTTATGTTGATAGATTTTCTGGATGTTTTTTTGTGTACTTCCAAAATTATCACATATGTAATTTGGATGTACTTAGATTTCACCATAGTAATATTTGAATTTCTAGGTACTCTGTACTTTGGGTTTCGGCATAATTGAACTCTAGTGTACTTCGGGTTTCATTAGGGGTGTACTTTTGTGTACTTCGGTGTACTTGTACTTCGTGCCGGGTACTTATACTTTGGTCCACTTTCGTGCATATTGTACTTTGTACAATATACTTTGGTAGAGAAGTAAACAGAACAAAACGCAGAAAACGAGGTACGGTCGTAACATGACTGTGGAGTACAGCGCCCGTGTAGAGAGTCATCTCGGAGGTACAGCGTCGCGTTCGCGCGTGATGATTGTTTGTCTAAGGAACCGGATGCTGATACGTGTCATCACCATGTTGTGTCGTTGGGTGGCCTTCCCCAAGGCTGGCCTTCAGGGAGTGGCGATTTACACAAAAATAACCCAAAAGTGGAAGAAAAGCACAGACTAACCCTCCGGCGAAACTATTTCACCAATCTAACCCTTTTGTGTGGCGCCCCTCTCAAGGGCGCCACACATGCCCATGTGGCGCTCCCGGCGCCGGCGCCACACACTCATCCTACGTGGCCCGTCGACGCCGAGCCGGTGACCCCGATCCGACGTGGCGGCACGAGTGGCGCCGCTCCGGCCGGCGCCACACTTTGAAAGTGTGGCGCCCACGGGAAGGGCGCCACACATTGACTTAAGTTTGGGCGCCGCGCGCGCCCGGCCCCGACCCTTCTTCTTTCTTTCTTCCTCTCGTTCCTCTTCTCTCCTCCAAAGGCGCCCGGTTTTCTCTCTCCCTCTCTCCACCCCACCAAATCAACCACCAAATCGTCGGATCTGTCCGTGGAGATCGTTCCCAACTCGTTGCTTGAGGTAATCTCCTCCGTTTCCCCTCTTTTCATCCATTGATTTTGTGTATTTGCTCCAATCTATATGTGAAACCCTAGATGTGGATTTGGTTGATTTGAGGGTGGAGATGGATTTGGTTGGATGTTAGGGTTGTTGAAGTAGAAGAAATGGTAGTGTGCTAGTTTGTATGGGTAGATTATGTTGATTATGGTATCTAATGAACACATGTGTGTATGTGTTGTTCCCATTATGCTAGGGGGATGGAAAGAATTGTTCATGTTCATCATGTGGACAAGGATGCTTACTTGAAGGGAAACATAGAGCCGGACCCGGAAGAGGTTGTGTCAACACCCGGATTTTTAAGTCCAGATGCCTGTTATGCCATACATCGCAATCCCAGGAATATTGTTGTTGCGAGACATAACAGTTGAATATCATAAGTCATCATTTATTACATACCGTAATCGTCTTACAAATAGAGATCACAAGATCCAATATTACACACATAGTTGATCTATTGATCAACATACACAAAGTTCATAGTTTCATAGCGGAAGCGTAAAGATAGAGGGACTCTCTGAGTCCACGGGCCAACGTCCGACGTCGAAGATTCCCTAGTTGTCGTGGACATCCTGGTTGTCGTCATCTTGATAGTTCTGCTCCTCTTCATAGTCTGGCCATTTGAATAGCCAGGGACACAGCCGTGAGTACTTTAAAGTACTCGCAAACTAAAACTAATGTAAGTACTAACATTTCTAGTAAGGGGTGCTAAGCTCTAGTCTATTTTGCGTAAAGCTAATTTTATTTCACAAACATTTTTTTTGTAAACAACTCTTCATGTGCTAACTAACTCAAGTGGGAACATTAGTGTCATTCCCACCATTCAGTTGTGATTCAAAGTCAATGTCACCTTTCAAGTTCAAATTCACAAGTCACCCTTCACCTTTCATAGTTTTCGAAAAGTTTCGATGACGGAACAAGTATGGCCTTTCCAACTGTCCATAACCGAGGACGCGGCTATTCGAATAGGTTTAACTCTGCAGAGGTTGTACACTTGTGCCACAACAATTGCAATAGCTCGTCGGGGTAATCGGCCCCGATTTATCGTACGCAGTACGCGAACTACCAATCATAACCTTTCATTTACATACCCTAGTATAGGCACCTCTCCCCATGAGCTTGGCCTCCCGAGTGAAGACCGACGGTCAGCTCGGGAACTGCACAGGGCTTGGGCCGGACATTCACCTCATTTCGCATCATATCATATCATCTCGTTGCTTTTGTTGTAGAGGCAGCTTTCGGCATAACCCCGATGACGCTTGTTTAGAGGGAACCCATACTAAGACACACAAACTTCCGGTTAAGCCCTACCCAGATTCAGGTATTGTGGGGGTACTTGTAAAATTGGAATGGTATCGCATCCGAACCCAACCATCAGTGTTTTTGTAAAATTCACCAAGTCATTCACCAGTCATATTCACCTTCAAAATCTTTCAATAGAATGACTCATCATTCCAAGGTTTTCAAAGTCATTTCAATTCCCAAGTTCCCAAATGGAGTAGTCACTTTCAAATTTAGCACTAGCATCTATGTATGAGGGGTGCTAAGTATTTTGCTTTACTTCTAGGCTAACTTTGATACTCTTGTACTAATCCAGTACTAACCAAGTGAATCATGAATCAAAAAGGTACTTTGATAGAACAAAAGTAAATAAAGCTTGTAAGGTAAAGCTGGGAAATAGGATCATAAGCATAAAGTAAATAGGGGAATGCCTTGCTCATAGAGAGCTTTGCACTTTGCAAGAGTATTATCTTGCAACCAAAATGGTTTGCATCAATCTAGCTTGCATTAGTATTGGCTTGCCTTGGTTGAAGTGAGGGTCCAAGTTCTCTTCTCCTTTCTCTTTGTAGAAGTCCTCCTCTTCTGGATACTCCTTGGTACTAGCGTCTAAAATACGAATACGGGGTATACAATCATCATACCAAATTTACATACTCAACTAAGCACACAAGTTTTACACAACTTAACTCGCATCCCACACTACTATTAAGTGGTGGATGTGTTCCTCTTATTTAAGAAAAATAATTTCCTTTCATTATCTTATTAAGATTTAATTTCTCTTATGAACCATATATGACCTAGGTTGACCAAAGTCAACCTCTTCATACTCATCATTGTGAGAAAAATGATTTAAATGAGGTTCCATACCTCATACAATTTAATACTAACATGGTAGTGATTTAATGTCACCAAATACTCAACATGAGATTATATAGACCATGGTTCATCACCTCATGTTGAAAATACTTGAGACCAAGATTTAAATGAGAGGAAAGCCTCTCATATGATTTAGCACATAGTTGTAACTAGGTTAACAACTACCATTGAGGTGATTTAACATTATCAACAATTCATTGGCTATTCTAACATTACTTGTACTCACACCAATTATTCTATTCACACAAATACTATAATTAGGGTGCATTGGTTGTGTTGCTTGAGGAAGATAAATTCCTCTCCTTACATATGTAAATGATAGTTTCCATATGGTTCTGGAGAAATACTTTTCTCTCATTGAAATTTCTTAAGATTTAATTTCTCAAACAAGCATACATGAAATCATGTTGACCCAAGTCAACCATTCATCATCATCATTTGAGAAATAGATTTAAATGAGGTAGAGTACCTCATATCATTTAATAACACTACATATGATTTAAATCTCTAAGTAATTCATATAAGTGAGTTTGGCCAGGGGTCCAAACATCACATGAATTCATTTGAGACAAGATTTAAATGAAGTATAAGACTTCATAAGAATTACTTAATAGTTTTGGACAATATCAACTAGTTAAACTAGCCATATTATCCACTACTTAAACTAGGGCATGATCATGTAAAGTGACCACACCATTTTCTTGCATAAACAATTAGTGTAAGTCAAATGTGAGCTATTGGAGTTGGAATTGACTCAATATCTATTTTGGTTGATTTTTAAGAATTATTCTAAGGCATAAAAGTCCCTGTCTTGTTTATTTTGCTACATTAATTCTACAAATAATTTTGAGATGGGACCAGTGGCATTTGATAGATAATTTCACTAGCTTTCCAAATATATAAAATTCATCGATTTTGGTTCAGTAGATTTGAAACTATTGAATTTCAAAATTTTGTGCTGAATTGAAATTCCTTGGGAATTAATTAAACTCGATTTGAATTAAGAGGGCCGGCGGGAAAGCTAGGTGGGCTGAAAGGTTTAAAAGCGGCCCAAGCCAGCCCAGTAACGTTTCGGGCCAGCTGACAGAGGGACCCACGCGTCAGTGACGGAGGCTTACCGAAACGGTACAGAGGAATGTGGGCGGTTGGATTAGATGCGGATCGTGCGGTCGAGGCGCGTCGTCGTCCGTCGACGAGAGAGGAGGTGCCGGCGGCTACGGCAGGGGGTCGGCGGCGAGCTGGAGCTCCGGCGAGGATCAGCGACGGTGCCGGACGACGTTGTCGAGGACGAGGAAGCAGATGGCGCAGACGGCGGCTCGAATGGCGGCCTGAATCGACGGCGGCGATCTCAGGTCCGCCGCGGGCTCCGGCGATCGAAATTGGGCGGCTCCGGTGGCTAATGAGAGAGGAGAAGAGGTCGAGGAGGATCGAGGAGAGGAGGGGAGGAACTTTGTCGTGGAGGAGATAGCGCGGGGACGGCTCTATTTATAGTTGCGCGGGGTGGCCGCGGGGCGCGCGGTGGTGGCGACATGCGTCGCGGCGTTGCCGAGCGATGGAGAGGGGTAGGAGGGAGCAGGGCGAGGTAGGTGGCGTCCGGGCGGTGCTAGGAGACTAGGACGGCGAGGTGGGGGACGGTCCGGTGTGTGCGCGCGACGGCGGCGTCCGGCGGCAAGGACGCGGAAATCCGGCGAGCTGGTCGTCGGCGGCGGCGGCTCGCGCGAGCACGGGACCGTGTCCGGCGGGACTCGTGGTGCGGCGGCGAGGATCGTGGTGCAGAGAGGGGGTCCGGGGGTGGCGCGAGGGATGGGGCGACGCGTGCTCGTGGGTGTCCGTGGCGTGCGCTCGGGCGTGTCCACGCCGTGATCGGCATGCCCGGGGAGATTTGGGCGCGCGAGTTCCGGCCGTCCGTCGGCATCTCCTCCGACCGGGGCGTGGCATAGGGCGGCACTAGGGAGGTGAGGTGGAGCCAGAGGACAAGGTGGCCAGAGGGTTAGTCGAAGGGGAGAAGGGGAGGAAGAACATGGCCGGCATGGCCATGTACATGCAAGCTAGGCTTGCTCCCTTAGGGTTTCTGTGGGTGGTGAGGCAGAGAGGGGACAAGGGGACCAGTAGGGTGTAATTGGGGTAGATTAGATGGGGTAGAATCACTATTTGGAATAGTTTCAAATAGTGCCATATTTGGATTTTGCAAATATTCTCCAAATTTGATTTAATTCCCATGGTTGAACAATTTGAAATGTGTGTACTTAGATAAGTTGTATTTGACCAGAGATGAATAGAGGTGGTGGTGGAAATGTAGAATTCAATAATTGGCAAAAATGGCTAAGTTGGAGATTGTTGAATAAGTTAAAAAGTTGAAACTTTGGATGAGCATAGCTCATGATCAAGAATGATTTTGGCATGGGGATCTTTACAGAAGTTGTTCACCTTGATGTTGACTTGGATGACATGCAAAGAGTTGGGAAAGTTTAGTTTGAAAAACTTGAAATAGAGAGGCTCAAAGTAGTGATCAGACTAAAATTGGCAGATTTGACTATTATTGTATGTGAGCCAAATTTGAGTTTGAAATTCATTTGAATTGTGTTTCTTTGATTCCAAAAGTTGTAATAAGTGTTTAGTAACATTATACAACTAATGGTGAAGGCCAAAATGGTCTAGGGTCAAAATTTATAAAAATGGCATAAGCCATATGTGAGGGTTTTGTGAAATTCTAGCTTTTATTCTTTTATTCCTCTTTGCTTCAATTTGACAAGAGTGAGGTTTATTTGGTATTAGATTGAGTTAGGTGAAAGGTTCCAACCATTTTGAGACAAGGTTGATGCCTAGGTCAAGGTTTGATAAATTGGCACTATGTGTATGTGAGGGAAAAATGGAATTATCCCACTATTGGATTTCTCTCCATTTGATTTGACTTTTCTTGATTCTAAAGTGATTCTTATTAGTTTAGAAACATTTTCAAACTATTGAAACTATTTCAAATGGTCTTGTTCAAAGATTTGCAAAAGTGGCCATAACACATAAGAGGTGATGTGTCAAATTTCATTAAACTTGTAAATTGTTCCCATTGCTTTACTTGGGCATGGGTTAGGGTCAATTTAGTGTTATATTAGGTTGAGAGATGGTTTCACATCATTTGGGTAAGGTTTAAAGTCATAGGGCAAGAATTGAGTATTATGGCTATGTGCCACATATGCCTCTATGCATATGTTGCATTTGATTTTTAGTTTGACTAGGCTTGACCCAATTGATGTTGTTGAGTGTTGAAATGGTATATAGGAGTGATCCAACCATTCACTACAAGTCTTAGGTTCAAGATCCTCAATTTCACAAATTTGATATTTTGCTCTCATATGCCTCTATGGCATTATTACTTTCTTTTCAAAATCTTTTGTTTCACTTTGGATTGTGTTTGAGAAGTACTAGATAAGGTTTGTGAAGGTTTTCCAATCCTCTAAATAAAGTAGAAAGGCCTAGGGTAAAGTTTTACAAAAATAGCCATATGCACATATGCCTCTATGCATATGTTTGATTTTATTTTGTTTCACACTTGAATTGGTTGGTAAGTGCTTTGTTGAGTGTGTTGAGGTATTTCAATTCATCTACTCAAGGTAGACAAGGCAAAGCTCATTATTTTCAACAAGTATCCATAGGCTTGCATATGCCTTTCTCTTAAATAAGATCTTTCCTTTTTATTTTATTTCTCAAAGATTGATGACACGATGGATGAGGTTTAGGGTTTAATAAGTTTTGCAGTGGTTCACCATTATTTGGCAAAATAAGAAAAGGTAGGGTTCAAGATTTACCTATTAAGGCTATAGGCCCACATAGGGCTTTTTCTTTAATTTTTATTTGGTTTGTGATCTTCACTTGATCACTTTAGGGTTTTAGGGTTTATCACATAAGCATAATAACACTCATCAGGGCAAAAAGCACAAGTACAAGGTATGGGTACTAAGCATAGCACTCTATTTAAGAAAAGTTTTTGTTGGTTCTCATTTTTGGAAAAAGGAAATTCATTTTCTCTTTATTTTGAAATTTGGGGTGTTACAAACCCTTCCCCCTTAAACAAATCTCGTCCCGAGATTTTAAGAAGAGTTAGGTTCCTAAGAGAGATTGGGTGATAGGATTTAGCAGGAAACATACTTGGCATGTTCTGAGGTGCTTCTTGCGCTTCGGTGGCCGTCATGTTGTAGTAGCGACCGTTGCGGTTGTTCGGGTAGTTTGGAGCAAACTTTCTTCTAGTGGCGGCATGGCGCTGCTGCTGTGTAGGTGCAGCGGTGTTGGCGGCAATCTTGGCAAGCTTCTTGGGGCATTCATTGGAGTAATGACCCACTACACCACACTCATAACAAGTGATGGTGGACTTGTCCTGCTCGTTCGCGACGGGGACGGCATTGCTTCCGGTCCTTGGGGCATTGTTGGCGGCTTTCATCGGGCACTTACTAGAGTAATGACCAGTAACACCACATTCATAGCAAGTCACCGTGGATTTGTCTCTGGGGGGCATGGTTGGGTATTGGGATGAGCTGCTCCAGTGGTTGCTATCCTTACGCGGAGACGAGCAATGAGATAGTCCTTCTTGGCGTGCTGATGGCGAAGTGCCTTGCGCTCCATTGCAAGGATGTTGATGGTGTCAGTCATTTTCGCGTGCTCAATGTGCAGCTGGTTGGCCTGGGCACGGGAGTTGTTGCGGGTAGGAGGGGCCATCTGAACAATGGAGTAGATGATAAGGTAAGAGGGAAATTTCTATGGTTTGTTTGAGTTAAAGTTCAAAAAGTTCAAAACTTGAAAACTTGAGTAGTGTTGAGGGGTTAAAAACCAACAACACTTTTTCATTCATACCAAACATCACACATTACAAATCTAACACACCGTTGGTTTGAAGAACCATTCATTCGCTCTACGATACAAGGGGATCCTGATACAACTCACACCTACTTAAGTGCTGGGGTGATACTACTCTTCCGGGTGGATTCTTCTTCTTCACGGGTGAGGTGCTTGGCGAGAGGCGAGGGCGTTGTCCAAATCCCTGCGGGTTTTGTACTGCCTGAAGTCCTGAGGTGCTTCATAGGGGTTCATCTTTGGTTGGGGTGGGGGCATGTTCATCGGTCTTCCCATGGAGTCATGTCTTGGGTAGTAGATGAAACGAGTGTTCTTGATCTTGTCCTCATTTTGTCCACACAGACGGGAAATTGCTTCTTGCATAGCTTTGACTAGTCCTTCCTTCCAAGTGTTTCCCGTTACACGAAAACCAGATGGTTTCCCATACCGGGGCATCAAGCTTCCTTCGTAGATCCGTAGAAACGTCCCACCGAGGTGGTTCTCCTAATCGAGCTTTGAGGGGTATTCCGAAGAATTCGGGATACGGATGTCCTAGATATTCCACTAGTTGCTTCAACTCCTTTTCGAACTTTAGGTCGCCTTCGGGACCAAGCTGATAGGACTCCCATTGGTACTCCATCTGTGAGCAATTAGGATAAGTAAGTTAAAGAAGTAGTCAAGTGTGCAAAATTTTATGTAGGCTTGCAAAGAAAGTAGAGTATAGATTTCTCATTTTTGAAAAAGATCTCAAGGATAAGAGTAAGAACAAGTTTTCACAAATATTCACTTCATTGGTTTTTGAAACTAAGTTTTTCAGACGTCCATTCTAACTAGGGTCTCCTAAGGTCAAACAATGGCTCGATACCAACTTGTCAACACCCGGATTTTTAAGTCCGGATGCCCGTTATGCCATACATCGCAATCCCAGTGAATATTGTTGTTGCGAGACATAACAGTTGAATATCATAAGTCATCATTTATTACATACCGTAATCGTCTTACAAATAGAGATCACAAGATCCAATATTACACACATAGTTGATCTATTGATCAACATACACAAAGTTCATAGTTTCATAGCGGAAGCGTAAAGTAGAGGGACTCTTGAGTCCACAGGCCAACGTCTGACGTCAGAAGATTCCCTAGTTGTCGTGGACATCCTGGTTGCCGTCATCTTGATAGTTCTGCTCCTCTTCATAGTCTGGCCATTTGAATAGCCAGGGACACAGCCGTGAGTACTTTAAAGTACTCGCAAACTAATACTAATGTAAGTACTAACAATTCTAGTAAGGGGTGCTAAGCTCTAGTTTATTTTGCATAAAGCCAATTTTAGTTCACAAACATTTTGGTAAACAACTCTTCAGGTGCTAACTAACTCAAGTGGGAACATTAGTGTCATTCCCACCATTCAGTTGTGATTCAAAGTCAATGTCACCTTTCAAGTTCAAAATTTACAAGTCACCCTTCACCTTTCATAGTTTTCGAAAAGTTCTGATGACGGAACAGTATGGCCTTTCCAACTGTCCATAACCGAGGACGCGGCTATTCGAATAGGTTTAACTCTGCAGAGGTTGTACACTTGTGCCACAACAATTGCAATAGCTCGTCGGGGTAATCGGCCCTGATTTATCGTACGCGAGTACGCGAACTACCAATCATAACCTTTCATTTACATACCCTAGTATAGGCACCTCTCCCCATGAGCTTGGCCTCCCGAGTGAAGACCGACGGTCAGCTCGGGAACCGCACGAGGCTTGGGCCGGACATTCACCTCATTTCGCATCATATCATATCATCTCGTTGCTATTGTGGTAGAGGCAGCTTTCGGCATAACCCCGATGACGCTTGTTTAGAGGGAACCCATACTAAGACACACAAACTTCCGGTTAAGCCCTACCCGGATTCGGGTATTGTGGGGGTACTTGTAAAATTGGAATGGTATCGCATCCGAACCCAACCATCAGTGTTTTTGTAAAATTCACCAAGTCATTCACCAGTCATATCCACCTTCAAAATCTTTCAATAGAATGACTCATCATTCCAAGGTTTTCAAAGTCATTTCAAATCCCAAGTTCCCAAATGGAGTAGTCACTTTCAAATTTAGCACTAGCATCTATGTATGTGGGGTGCTAAGTATTTTGCTTTGCTTCTAGGCTAACCTTGATACTCTTGTACTAATCCAGTACTAACCAAGTGAATCATGAATCAAAAAGGTACTTTGATAAAACAAAAGTAAATAAAGCTTGTAAGGTAAAACTGGGAAATAGGATCATAAGCATAAAGTAAATAGGGGAATGCCTTGCTCATAGAGAGCTTTGCACTTTGCAAGAGTATTATCTTGCAACCAAAATGGTTTGCATCAATCTAGCTTGCATTAGTATTGGCTTGCCTTGGTTGAAGTGAGGGTCCAAGTTCTCTTCTCCTTTCTCTTTGTAGAAGTCCTCCTCTTCTGGATACTCCTTGGTACTAGCGTCTAAAATACGAATACGGGGTATACAATCATCATACCAAATTTACATACTCAACTAAGCACACACAAGCTTTACACAACTTAACTAGCATCACACACTACTATTAAGTGGATGGATGTGTTCCTCTTATTTAAGAGAAAATAATTTCCTCTCATTATCTTATTAAGGTTTAATTTCTCTCATGAACAAAATATGACCTAGGTTGACCAAAGTCAACCTCTTCATACTCATCATTGTGAGAAAATGATTTAAATGAGGTTCCATACCTCATACAATTTAATCCTAACATGGTAGTGATTTAATGTCACCAAATACTCAACATGAGATTATATAGACCATGGTCATACCTCATGTTGACTACTTGAGACCAAGATTTAAATGAGAGGAGAACCTCTCATATGATTTAGCACATAGTTGTAACTAGGTTAACAACTACCATTGAGGTGATTTAACATTATCAACAATTCATTGGCTATTCTAACATTACTTGTACTCACACCAATTATTCTATTCACACCAATACTATAATTAGGGTGCATTGGTTGTGTTGCTTGAGGAAGATAATTTCCTCTCCTTACATATGTAAATGATAGTTTCCATATGGTTCTGGAGAAATACTTTTCTCTCATTGAAATTTCTTAAGATTTAATTTCTCAAACAAGCATACATGAAATCATGTTGACCCAAGTCAACCATTCATCATCATCATTTGAGAAATAGATTTAAATGAGGTAGAGTACCTCATATCATTTAATAACACTACATATGATTTAAATCTCTAAGTAATTCATATAAGTGAGTTTGGCCAGGGGTCCAAACATCACATGAATTCATTTGAGACAAGATTTAAATGAAGTATAAGACTTCATAAGAATTACTTAATAGTTTTGGACAATATCAACTAGTTAAACTAGCCATATTATCCACTACTTAAACTAGGGCATGATCATGTAAAGTGACCACACCATTTTCTTGCATAAACAATTAGTGTAAGTCAAATGTGAGCTATTGGAGTTGGAATTGACTCAATATCTATTTTGGTTGATTTTTAAGAATTATTCTAAGGCATAAAAGTCCCTGTCTTGTTTATTTTGCTACATTAATTCTACAAATAATTTTGAGATGGGACCAGTGGCATTTGATAGATAATTTCACTAGCTTTCCAAATATATAAAATTCATCGATTTTGGTTCAGTAGATTTGAAACTATTCAATTTTTACAACAGGTTCATGTGAATTGAAATTCATACGCAATTAATCTAAACTCGATTTGAATTAAGATGGGCCGGCGGGAAAGCTAAGCGGGCCGAAGGATTTGAAAATGCCGGCGCCAGTTAGGCCAGCCCAGCAGTGCGTCCAGCGCGCAGCGGGCCAGCTGACAGAGGGACCCACGCGTCAGTGACGGAGGCTTACCGAAACGGTACAGAGGAATGTGGGCGGTTGGATTAGATGCAGATCGTGCGGTCGAGGCGCGTCGTCTCCGTCGACGAGAGAGGAAGTGCTGGCGGCTACGGCAGAGGGTCGGCGGCGAGCTGGAGCTCCGGCGAGGATCAGCGACGGTGCCGGACGATGTTGTCGAGGACGAGGAAGCAGATGGCGCAGGTGGCGGCTCGAATGGTGGCCTGAATCGACGGCGGCGATCTCAGGTCCGCCGCGGGCTCCGGCGTTCGATTGGGCGGCTCCGGTGGCTAATAAGAGAGGAGAAGAGGTCGAGGAGGATCAGGGAGAGGAGGGGAGGAACTGTTGTGGAGGAGATAGAGGCGGGGACGGCTCTATTTATAGGTGCGCGAGGTGGCCGCGGGGCGCGGCGAGTCGGCGACATGCGCGCGGCGTTGCCGGCGATGGAGAGGGGTAGGAGGGAGCAGGGCGAGGTAGGTGGCGTCCGGGCGGTGCTAGGCGAGCTAGACGGCGAGGTGGGGGACGGTCTGGTGTGTGCGCGCGACGGCGGCGTGCTCGGCGGCAGGGACGCGGGAATCCGGCGAGCCGGTCGTCGGCGGCGAGCGCTCGCGCGAGCACGGGACGCGTGTCCGGCGGGACTCGTGGTGCGGCGGCGAGGCTCGCGGTGCGCAGAGGGGGTCCAGGGGTGGCGCGGAGGGATGGGGCGACGCGTGCTCTGTGGGTGTCCGTGGCGTGCGCTCGGCGCGTCCACGCCGTGATCGGCATGCCCGGGCAGATCTGGGCGCGCGTGTTTCGGCCATCGTCGGCGTTCATCTCTGACCAGGGGCGTGGCATAGGGAGGTACTAGGGAGGTGAGGTGGAGCC
The DNA here is from genome assembly GCF_022539505.1 of Lolium rigidum. Classification (NCBI taxonomy): domain Eukaryota; kingdom Viridiplantae; phylum Streptophyta; class Magnoliopsida; order Poales; family Poaceae; genus Lolium; species Lolium rigidum. The sequence goes on from NC_061509.1 coordinate 197,351,193, forward strand.
GGAGGACAAGGTGGCCGGAGAGTTGGTCGAAGGAGAGAAGGGGGAGGAAGAACATGGCCGGCATGGCCATGTACATGCAATGCTAGGCTTGTCTCCTAGGGTTGCTGTGGTGGTGTGAGGCAGAGAGGGGACAAGGGGACCAGTAGGGTGTAATTGGGGTAGATTAGATGGGGTAGAATCACTATTTGGAATAGTTTCAAATAGTGCCATATTTGGATTTTGCAAATATTCTCCAAATTTGATTTAATTCCCATGGTTGAACAATTTGAAATGTGTGTACTTAGATAAGTTGTATTTGACCAGAGATGAATAGAGGTGGTGGTGGAAATGTAGAATTCAATAATTGGCAAAAATGGCTAAGTTGGAGATTGTTGAATAAGTTAAAAAGTTGAAACTTTGGATGAGCATAGCTCATGATCAAGAATGATTTTGGCATGGGTGATCTTTACAGAAGTTGTTCACCTTGATGTTGACTTGGATGACATGCAAAGAGTTGGGAAAGTTTAGTTTGAAAATACTTGAAATAGAGAGGCTCAAAGTAGTGATCAGAATAAAAAGGGCAGATTTGACCATTATTGTATGTGAGCCAAATTTGAGTTTGAAATTCATTTGAATTGTGTTTCTTTGATTCCAAAAGTTGTGATAAAGGTTTAGTAACATTATACAACTAATGGTGAAGGCCAAAATGGTCTAGGGTCAAAATTTATAAAAATGGCATAAGCCATATGTGAGGGTTTTGTGAAATTCTAGCTTTTATTCTTTTATTCCTCTTTGCTTCAATTTGACAAGAGTGAGGTTTATTTGGTATTAGATTGAGTTAGGTGAAAGGTTCCAACCATTTTGAGACAAGGTTGATGCCTAGGTCAAGGTTTGATAAATTGGCACTATGTGTATGTGAGGGAAAAATGGAATTATCCCACTATTGGATTTCTCTCCATTTGATTTGACTTTTCTTGATTCTAAAGTGATTCTTATTAGTTTAGAAACATTTTCAAACTATTGAAACTATTTCAAATGGTCTTGTTCAAAGATTTGCAAAAGTGGCCATAACACATAAGAGGTGATGTGTCAAATTTCATTAAACTTGTAAATTGTTCCCATTGCTTTACTTGAGCATGGGTTAGGGTCAATTTAGTGTTATATTAGGTTGAGAGATGGTTTCACATCATTTGGGTAAGGTTTAAAGTCATAGGGCAAGAATTGAGTATTATGGCTATGTGCCACATATGCCTCTATGCATATGTTGCATTTGATTTTTAGTTTGACTAGGCTTGACCCAATTGATGTTGTTGAGTGTGGAAATGGTATATAGGAGTGATCCAACCATTCACTACAAGTCTTAGGTTCAAGATCCTAAATTTCACAAATTTGATATTTTGCTCTCATATGCCTCTATGGCATTATTACTTTCTTTTCAAAATCTTTTGTTTCACTTTGGATTGTGTTTGAGAAGTACTAGATAAGGTTTGTGAAGGTTTTCCAATCCTCTAAATAAAGTAGAAAGGCCTAGGGTAAAGTTTTACAAAAATAGCCATATGCACATATGCCTCTATGCATATGTTTGATTTTATTTTGTTTCACACTTGAATTGGTTGGTAAGTGCTTTGTTGAGTGTGTTGAGGTATTTCAATTCATCTACTCAAGGTATACAAGGCAAAGCTCATCATTTTCCACAAGTATCCATAGGCTTGCATATGCCTTTTTCTTAAATAAGATCTTTCCTTTTTATTTTATTTCTCAAAGATTGATGACACGATGGATGAGGTTTAGGGTTTAATAAGTTTTGCAGTGGTCCACCATTATTTAGCAAAATAAGAAAAGGTAGGGTTCAAAATTTACCTATTAAGGCTATAGGCCCACATAGAGCTTTTTCTTTAAATTTTATTTGGTTTGTGATCTTCACTTGATCACTTTAGGGTTTTAGGGTTTATCACATAAGCATACTAACACTTATCAGGGCAAAAGCACAAGTAATATGTATGAGCACTAAGCATAGCACTCTATTTAAGAAAAGTTTTTGTTGGTTCTCATTTTTGGAAAAAGGGAATTCATTTTCTCTTTATTTTGAAATTTGGGGTGTTACAGGTTGACTTGGTGTTTGACGTTAGCCCTAGCTTTGCGGAGGTGGTAGCACAAGTTAGGGTTGAGTTGAATTGGAATGAGCCAAATGATGGTATTGAGCTAGAGGGAAGGCATAATGTGGGGTTTGGAATGCACACCCGTTGGAAGATAATGCGTATCAACTCCGAGCAACGTTGGTCCATTTACAAGGAGACGGTGGCCGGGTCACAAGATAAGGCTTTGGAGTTGTTTGCAACCAAGACGGTTGAGGCTCGTATCGAGCTTGACCTTAACCGGCCCTCCTCCCCGTTCGAGAGAGGACTCCTCCACCCATGAGCCAAGAAGAGGCCACCCAATCTCCCATTGTCCAATCTCCCATTGCCCAACAACCTCCGTTGGATAATGAGTATGATGAGCACGAAGATGGTGATGATTGTTTCGAGATGAATGGCAACAATGTGGGTGATTTGGATAAATATTGGACGCAAGAGGAGATGGACCACTCCATTCCTTATTCCCGATGCTATGCGTCGGACTCGGATGATGATGGACCCGAAGAGGAGGTTGACGAGGATGGCTTCACGGCTAAGGAAGCCGAAAGAGCCGAGATCTTCAAGAAGGTAACCGGACGGGATATCCGGGTACCATTGTTCCGTGATGTTAGTCTTGCGGATGGAGCCGTGGTTGATGGTGGTAAAAGTTTACTTCTTGGAGCTAGGCCACTATCCAAGAGAGATGTGGATGGTAGGACGGCTATGATCTCTAAAGGGCTAACGTTTGATACATTCTTGGAATTGAAGATATGGTTGAAGGAGTTCTCCATTAAGCATCATCGCCCTTACATCGTTGTTCACTCGGACTTGAAGAAGCGGTACACGCTAAAATGTGTGGATAAAAGGTGCCCATGGGTTGTCCGTGCACGACCTTTCAAAAAGGGCCCTCTTGGCACATAACAAGTTGTGTAGCCACTCACATGTGCCGGGGGCCGAAGCTTGATGGCAAGGATGCACAGTCGGACCACCGTCAACTCACATCCGAGTTCATTGCATACAAGCTCTCGGCGGAGATATCATCACTTCCTATCATGAGCATTAGGTCCGTGCAAGATACGGTCAAATCCCGGTTTGCCTACGACGTCAAGTACGGGAAGGCATGGAAGGCCAAACAAGCCGCATTCAAGATGTTGTACGGTGATTGGGAGGAAGCATACAACCGTATCCCTAGGTTGTTGTTAGCGATGGCCGCAACTAACCCGGGCATGGTGCATGTGGTCGAGCCTTCCGCAACCAAAATGACATTGCATGATGGTAAAAGAGTGAGGGTATTTCACCGTGCATTTTGGTCATTCCAGCAATGCACGAGGGCATTCGAACATTGTAGGCCCGTCATAGCCGTGGATGGTACCTTCTTGACCGGTAAATACAAGGGCACACTATTGGTGGCAATAGCAAGTGATGCAAGCAACCGTTTAGTACCATTGGCTTTTGCATTGGTAGAGATTGAGAACAATGATAACCGGCAATGGTTTTTCCATATATTGAGGACGAGGGTCATACCACCCTCAAAGGAAGTGTGTGTCATCTCCGATCGTCATCAAGGAATTCTCAATGCGGTGGAGGTTACAATTCCCGGGCATGCTCCCTTGCATCACCGATGGTGCATGAGGCATTTTTGTGCGAACTTCTACCGGGCATGCAAGAGCAAAGAGTTGTCTGACCTTCTTCAAGATTGTTGCCTCGCTTATTCGGAGCGCCGCTTCGCAAACCTATACAACGGCTTGCTGAAGCACAAAGACCTCAACGCGGGTGGTCAAGAGTTTCTTCATAGACACCTCGTATTTAACTCAAAGTGGGCAAGAGCTTATGATGAGGATGGGAGGAGATATGGCCAAATGACAAGCAACATGGCCGAGTGCTTCAACAATGTTTTGAAGGGTGTCCGTGCATTGCCCGTGACGGCAATCATTCAATACACATTCGAGAAGTTGAATGTCTATTTCCAGAACTACACCGATGAAACGGAGAAGGAAATTGCTTTGAATGCCGAGTTCCCAAAGAAGGTTCAAGAGTTCATGGATTTTCGGGCGAGGAAGGCCGACTCCCAAACGGCTACATGTTATGATAATGTTGACTGGGTTTACCAAGTGAATGAGCCGGGGGGCACCACACAAGGTGGTGTCCAACACGGAGGCCGGGCTTTCCGTGTGTCCCTAAAGACATGTGAATGCACAAGTCAAGCATCAAGTAGCCAACAAGCTTCAAATCAACCTCCAAGCCAACAAACCCCAAGCCAACAAGCTCCAAGCCAACAAGCTCCAAGCCAACAAGCTCCAAGCCAACAAGCTCCAAGCCAACCGCGTCAAACTCCTCCAAGCCAAACGCGTCAACCTCCTCCAAGCCAAACGCGTCAACCTCCTCCAACCCAAACGCGTCAACCTCCTCCAACCCAAACGCGTCAACCTCCTCCAAGCCAAACGCGTCAACCTCCTCCAAGCACACAAGCCGAACGGCAACAAGCTCCTACGCAACAAGGTCCAAGGCAACAAGCCTCAAGGCATCAACCACAATGGCGACAAGCTCCAAGGCAACAAAGGATTCACGTAGGGCTTAGTAGAGGTGGCCGTCGCAAGTGCTAGTATGCTACGATACCTAGCGGGGCCTTATCCGTATGTGTCTCGAAGTTACTACTTGCATTGTACTTTCTATTTTCATATTCCATGACTAACTTTGGTTTTTCAATTTGGTTTACAGGTATGGCAAGTCAACCCACCAAGGGGAAGGGAGCATGGGAGGGCAATGAGAAGGAGGAGTCCGTTTGGGAGGAGGCGGTAAGGACGGTGCGGAAGAAGGAGAAGGAAGCACTAGAGAGGAAGAAGAAGAAGGAGGAAGACAAGAAGATGGCGGAGAGTGCCCGTATGCAAAAACAAGTATGAGGAATACATATTGTTCCACAAGAGGAGGAATGCCAAGCTGAAGGCCGAACGGGACCGCGAGGCACGGATAAAATTCCCGAGGAGCTGCCAACTTGAGCAAATTGCGAGGGAGAGGGCCAATAGGATGCACCTAGAGGAGGTGGCTAGGGAGGCTGAACGCATCAAGGAGGAGAGAGCTCAAGCGGAAGCTGCAAAGACGGAGGAGCGCCACCACTTCTTCGATTCGGTCGTTCGGCTTGGCTCGTGACTTAAGGGAGAAGGAAGAATTGGTCGAAGAAGCTAAGAAGAAGAAGGCAAGGGGGAGGGAGCCTTTGCGACGCAAGTGATGTCCCTTTGGCTATGTTCTTGTTGTCGAACCTTTATGTTGTCTCGAACCTTGATCTTCTCGAACCTTCGTGTCGTTGAACCTTATTGTAATTGAAACCTTGATGTCGTCGAACCTTATTTGTCATTTGAACCATTATGCTCGTGTCAATGTGTGGTACATATTCGGTGCAATGTTCTTGTTGTCAAAACTGTTGGAATATGGTAGGTTTTTTCATGGTTTTAACACAAGTCAATGTGTGGCGCCCTTCCCACTGGCGCCACAAATGCTTGTGTGGCGCCCGCGGCATCGGCGCCACACGTGCCAACTTATATGAACTACTGGGTCGAAAACATCCAGGGGCCCCGGACGATAAGTCCTTAGCCGTTTTGGCGACCCTCTTTGTGTGGCGCCCTTCTCCCCGGCGCCACATGTGCTTGTGTGGCGCCCGTGGCGTCGGCGTCACACATGCCAACTTATATGAGCTATTGGATCCAAAACATCTGTAAGACAAATCGTCCGGGACTTAGCCGTTTTGGCGACCCTCTTTGTGTGGCGCCCGTGGCATCGGCGCCACACATGCTTCTGTGGCGCCGTGCCACGGGCGCCACACAAAGAGGGTCGCCAAAACGGCTAAGTCCCAGACGATTTGTCTTACAGTATGTTTTGTGCAATTAGACATGCATCAGTGGCGCCGATGCCACGGGCGCCACACTCGTGCAATGTGGCGCCGATGGGAAGGGCGCCACTCATTGACATGTGTTAAAACCATGGAAAATCCTACCATATTCCAACAAAACTGCCATCATGTCAAAAGCTATATCATACACACATCATATCAACAGCCATTTCGTACACACATCATCGACATAACATCATCATACCTAACATCGTAGCACATAGTTTCATACAATTTAAGATAGAATTCAAACAACACGAAGCAACGAAGATAGAGTTGACAACACTCGACGTTCTAACTATCGGTGTCGGAGCCGGATTCGCCGGTGTGGGGGTAGTGCACACGGCCGGCGGTGTCGTCGAACACCTTGACGATCATCTCGCCGTCCCCCTCGTACAGGAAGGTGAGCTGGCAGCCGGGCTCGAGGTGGAGGTCACGGGCGAACTTGTCCCACCCCGTGTGCAGGTACATCTTGCCCTGCCCGTCGAACAGGACCTCCACGGGCCAGCGGCAGAAGTTGCAGCTAGCCTCCCGTAGCTGCAAGTGCGCCGGCTCGACGCCGTCGACGAACTCGGCGAACTTGTCCGGTAGCCGCTTGATGCCGAGTGGGTCGTCGTCGATGCGGAGGAGGAACTCGAAGCAGCGTTCGTCATGCGAAGACGAGGAGGATGCAGGTGACGGTGATCGTGGGGCCCTTGCTGCTCCACCGCGGCGGCCCCTTCCCCGGCCCGGGGGGCGCCCAGGACCGCGGCGGCCGCCCCTTCCCCGTCCACCGGCACCGGCCATCCTACATGTTTACATTTTTGAACCATATTACGATCCATTCAACTAACAAATATGAGTAACTCCATCACAAATACTAGGCATACATGTGGGTTCATACACATACATACACATACATACATAGAGTTCATACACATACATGTGAAATTTCATATGTAGATTTCTACACATCTATGGTTCAAACACATGCATACATGAGGCTACCATCTCCAACACAAACAATACAATATAGAGTGCACAAAAGAAAGAAAACATGTCTAGGGTTCATGTCCAAATCTAGCCCGATCTATGAAATTAGTGGATGAATGGAGAAGATTTGAAGGAGATTACCTTGACAAATGGATGGGGAACGATCTCCACGGACAGATCCGACGATTTGGTGGTGGATTTGGTGGGGGAGAGGGAGGAGAGAGAGAACCGGGTTGGGGAGGAGGAAGAGAAGAAGAGAAAGAAAGAAGAAGGGTCGGGCTGGGCGCGCGCGGCGCCCAAACTTAAGTCAATGTGTGGCGCCCTTCCCAGGGGCGCCACACTTTCAAAGTGTGGCGCCGGCCGGAGCGGCGCCACTCGTGCTGCCACGTCGGATCGGGGTCACCAGCTCAGCGTCGACGGGCCACGTAGGATGAGTGTGTGGCGCCAGCGCCAGGGGCGCCACATGGGCATGTGTGGCGCCCTTGAGAGGGGCGCCACACAAAAGGGTTAGATTGGTGAAATAGTTTCGCCGGAGGGTCAGTCTGTGCTTTTCTTCCACTTTTGGGTTATTTTTGTGTAAATCGCCGGGAGTGGTACCGCCAGCAGCGTCTTTGAAACTAAGTTCAAGTCAACTTGACTCGAATTCGGCCTACTATAATATAATTGCGCAGAGTTCTATATGAAGGCTTCTCCTCATCCTCTGCAAAAAAATATTGTACTTCAGCCGATCCGTTCGAAAGTGAAGTGTCGCCTGCACCATGACCCGTTTTCATTCTCATTGGCATGACCAACAATATGTCGTCTAGCTGGTACCACATGCCTCTCTTTTCTTACTGGGCTGCCCTTACCAACTCGACCAGAAATAATAGTAGAAGGAGCCACATCAAGTGATTTGGATAATTGGATGGAAAATATAGATTACATGGATAATGTGCATGTTGAGATAGTAACATGACTTGGACCGATGGATAATTGATTAGGCAAAGCCTCAATAGGGACGTGGATAATTTGCATGGAGAGATGGACTACCATTAAATATAATTTGAGGTTTTTTGCTTTATAGAAAGTATAGGTTACATCATACCATTAAAAATTTCTTTCAGTTAAATGCTGGTAGAATTTAAATGTTTATCACGCATGCCTTGTTTGAATTAGCTATCCACACCGCAAAATCCACAAATATTTGATAACCATGTATGCAAATGGTACCTGGCTAGATAACTTAAAACAATACTAGAGCTAGAATGGACAAATTTTCCAATGAAAAGGATGAAAACTGATTCATCAAGGGCTCAAATAAAAAAAAAGGACTTGATTGCAGATATTTTAATGTTAATAAAAAAGCCCCGCACATTGTTGTGGAAGTTTTTGCATTTCAAAAATAGTGCGAAAGAAGTATATGCATAGAAAGGTGAAAGTGAAGATGAAATTGAAGTTAAGTTCTTGACACTAACATTTTTGATGCATGGAAACACAATTAGGCATATGCAAACGTAATAAGATCTATCACTAAAATAACGTTCTCACACCCCGTAGTCTGTTCAGGCTTTTAAATCGTTGTAGTTTACACTTTGTAATATATAGAATGAGTGGTGTGTACTCAGCTTATCTTAAGTGACCTCTAAATAAAATCAGATTCATTGTGCATTTAGATTTGGTCTTGAAGAAAGTGTACTTTTGCCAATAATCTTTCATTGAAGATCGCAAAATTGTATTCCTACTATTCACACTCTCACACAAAGAGTTATAATTTCAGATTAAATCTGTTAATAGAGCAACGGATCTAGTAGCCCGTCGATACGTAAAGAACAATAGGAATGGCTCTGCGTGCAATCTGCCTCCGTTCAACCAGAGTTTCATACATGCTTCGGATGGAATTAGTCGTACGTATAGAAATGGTCAAGAACAATTAGGAAATTAGCTAAACTCGTAAACTAAAATAATAGCTCCTGCATGATTCTTTTTAAAGTCCAGACACCTTCCACCCAGGGACGGAGGCAAGAAATCTGGTTTGGGTGTACAGAGATAGGGGATTAGAGTTTTACTAATTAGTTGTGGGCTATGTTTTAGTATGAATTTTATGAAACTTACACATACTTTATCTTATCCAAAAGAATAATGGGTGTACATTCGTACACCCAAGTTCTTAACCGGCTCCGCCTATGCTTCCACCGAATAAGGTTTAAATTCTTATACATAGTTCTAATACATTACACAACATTGTTGTAAAAATATCTAGGAAGGCAAGAGTATTATATCCTCAGCCTCTCTAATTTACGCCTTGGTATATTAAAAGTATAACTCTCTGTATTTTAAAAGTAGTCTACTGCAGGAACGCGCAAGAGCTCAACAGATGCTCGCTTTGGAATTTCATCAAGCACTTACCAAGCTGAAAACATGAAGAGGACGATAAAAGGAGAAGGCATTTCTGGAGATTACCAACCATAGGAGCAGGATCACGCTAGATTCCAGACGAATTTTCTCTTATCTCCATTACTTCAGTTCAAGAGGAAGGTTTATGATCCAATCAGAACTACAGGCCGTTGAGTAGGACCTTCGTGGACCTTTTTGTTGTGGCAATCTACGATGAGCGCATGCTACATGGGAACGGGGAGGGAAACCTTGAGCAAGCAGCAAGTCAAAGTCGTTCAAGGTAGGATGAAACAGACGGTGGCATTTGTGTTGGGACTGGAGGTAGGTCTCAAAGTGAAGGTCAGAAAGGTAGTCTTATAGGTTGAAGAGAGAAAAATAGCAGACACAGAGTAAGTAGAGAACGGTAACGGCAAGCAAACAGAGCTTGGCTCTGGTGGTTAGCGCATCTCCAACGGGGCGATCCAAACGGACGCGTTTTCGCGTCTGATTTTGGCTGTTTGGGTAGGCCTCTGGACATGCGGATAGGCCAAAACGTCCGCGACCCATTCTGTTCCCCAGCGCGTTCTCACAAATAATTACTCCTTCTTCTTTCCCTAGTAGTACTAGCAGAGCAGCAAAGCAGCCGATGACCAGCAGCCAATCCGCCATGGCCTCCGCCTCCAAGCAGCAGAGCCTCTACCAGGAGGTACCCCAGTCCCACCTCTTCCCGGCCGACTCGGCCGAGGACGACCCGCCCACCGTCGAGGAGACCCTCGTCTCCGTCCCCGGCGCGCAGCTCCACCTTGTCGACCCCGACCGCAGCCTCGACCTTGGCGCCGGCACGCTCTCCGTCGTGCGCCTCCGCCAGGGCGACCACACCGTCGCCGTCCTCGCGCGCCTCACCCCGACCAAGACCTCCAAGTGGCGCGGCCTCTTCGGCCTCCTCTCAAGTAGCAGCGGCGCCAGCTCGTCCTACAACGAGCCCGTGCAGTGGCCGCTCGCCGCGTCCCCGCAGGCCACGCCAGGCCACGGCTCGCCGTGTCTCTGCAGGCCACGCCGGCGGCCAGCTCCGCCCCGCCCTAGGCTCGTGCGGCCAGCTCCGCCCGTGCCCGTGGCCGACGCGGCGAGCTCCGCCCGCGCCCGTCGCGGCGAGCGTCGCCCCCGCCCGTGGCCGACGCAGCGAGCCCCGCCCGTGCCCGTGGCCGACGCGGCTCCGCCCGTGCCCGCGCCCGCCCTCGCACCCGCCCGTGGCCGACGCGGCCGGCCCCGACTGTGCTCGCGCTGCCCCGTTCGACGTCGCCGGCGCCGCTCCAAGCTCGGCGCGGGCGGCGGAGCTCCTCAGCGCGGCGGCGTCGCTCATCACCGTTTCGGCCGCGACGACCTTCGGCAGGGACGAAAAAAAAGGACCAAGCTTAGAGACGGGATCCTCCACGCGAGCTCGACGGCGGTGGTTGACCGGCGAGCCTATTCCGGTGGGGAGCGATGCCAATATCCATGGGCACAAAAGAAAAAGAAGGACAGAGGAGAGAGAATGTTGTGCGGCCTGGGTGTGTTGACTAGTGTGGCTGCCATGTGGGGTTTGAGAGGACACGCGCGGATGACCACAGACGCCCGCAGGCGTCCGGCTCGCCCCAAATTACTCCCAAATTTGAGTCAGCTTTGGGTCGTGCCGGACACCACAGTTGTCCGTTTTTAATTTGGGTCCGCCCGTTGGGAGCAGGGTTGACCCAAATTGTAACACCCCAAATTTCAAAACAAAGAGAAAATGAATTTCCTTTTTCCAAAAATGAGAACAAACAAAAACGTTTCTTACATAGAGTGCAATGCATAATGCTCATACCTAATACTTGTGTTTTGCCATGATGAGTGTATTATGCTTATGTGATAAACCCTAAAACCCTAAAGTGATCAAGTGGAGATCACAAACAAAATAAAATAAAAGAGAAAGAAAGAAATCAAATAAGAAAAACCCTAACCTTCTCAAAAATCATTTGGATCTATTTTGAGAAACCAAAATAAAAGAAAAAGACATATGTGGGCATGTAGCCCTAATATGTTAATTTTGAACCCTACCTTTTTTACTTTGCTAAATGGTGGTGAACCATTGCAAAACTTACCAAACCCTAAACCTCATCTCTCTTGTCACCAACCTTGGAAAAACAAAATAAAAAGAAATGATGTTCTTTAAGAAAAAGGCATATACAAGCCTATGGCTACTTTGTGTAAATGCTAAAACTTTGTTTGTCTACCTTGGTAGATGGTTTGGAAATACCTCAACACACTCAACCAAGTACTTACCAACCAATTCAAGTGAGACACAAAATAAAATCAAACATATGCATAGAGGCATATGTGTCACTTAGCCAAAATATCAAATCTTGACCTAGGCACCCCCATTGCCTCAAAATGGTTTGCACCCTTTACCCAACTCATTATAACACCAAATAAACCTCACACTTGCTTAAGTGAAGCAAAGAAAAAGAAAAGAATAAAAGTTAGAAAATCACCAAACCCTCACATATGGTCTATGCCATTTTTCCAAATCTTTGACCTAGACCATTTTGGCCTTCACCATTAGTTGTATTATGTTACTAAACACTTATTACAACTTTTGGAATCAAAGAAACACAAATCAAATCAAAATCAAACTCAAATTGTGATCACATATGATAATGGTCAAATCTGCCATTTATATTCTGGTCACTACTTTGAGCCTCTCTATTTCAAGATTTTCAAACTAAACTCTCTCAATTCTTTGCACCTCATCCAAGAGCACATGAAGGAGAACAACTTTGGTAAAGACCACCAGGTCAAATTCATCTTGGATCAAATTCTATGCTCATCCAAAGTTGGAACTTTTTATCAAATACAACAATCTCCCACTTAGCAATTTTTGCATCTCTTTGATTTTTAAAATTCCACCACCACACATGGTTGTCTCTGGTCATTTGCAACTCAACCAAACCAACCATTTTCAATTTTTGCATCCATTTGAATCCAACCAAATTTGGTGAAATTTAGCAAATTGCAAATAGGCAACTATGCAAACACTATTTAAAATAGTGTTTGGCCTAAACCCTATTGCCCCATCTCCCTCCACCTTGCTCCCTGATCCCCTCTACACCCAACCAATACACAACAACCCTAGAAGAACTAGCCAAACATGGCATAGCCATGCCATGCCGGCCCATGCCACCATGTCGAGCCACCCTCTCCTCTCCTCCTCTCTGGCCATGACCACCATGTCTCTAAGCTCCACAGCACCACCCTACACCACCTAGCATCGCCACCTGTCGAGAAGGACGAAGGCCCTCGCCGGAAAACACGCACTCTGGTCGATGCCGTGGACGTCGAGCTCGTTCCCGTGGACGCGCCAGAGCACCACCTGCCGTCGTCGACCCAGGCCCCCTCTCGCTCTCTCTCTTCGCACACACGCTCCCCTGGACGACCGCAACCCACCAGACACGCCCCTTGTCTCGCGTGAGCGCCGCCGCCGTCGACATCATCGCCGGATTTCCGCGCCCGTGCTGCCAGAGTTCGCCATCGCCCTCGCTTGCTAGGACCGTCCCCCACCTCGCCCTCTAGCTCCCTAGCACCGCCTGGACCTCGCCTATCTCGCGCTGACGTTGCCGACCCCCTTCCCTCGCCGGAGCCGCTGAAAGAACATCTCTTGCATTTTGTTTTGTGTGTTTGATGTCAATATATGTGATACACTAATGTTTGATTAAGTGGTACAGGGATTACATAGTTTCATATTTGCGTGTGTTGGATTTGGTCGGTCTGTCAAAAGATAACAGGAAAAGTTTGGCCAGGCCGGATAATCCGGGCCGGATATTCTTGAAATATCCGGCCCCCGATTTTGGCTAAGTCTTCGAGGAAAAGCAGCTCGGTAGGGGGCCGGACATTTGGCCGGATAATGTCCCGGTATTGTACCGGGGCCGGATTATCCGGGCCGGATATTTTGGAAATATCCGGCCCCCTCGATTTTGGCTAAGGACTTGGAGGAAATGTGAATCAGTACATGGGCCGGATAATTGGCCGGACAATGTCACACTTTTGTTCTGTAGGCCGGATTATCCGGGGGGGCGGATTATCCGGCCTTACTTACACCGGATTATCCGGCCCCCCGAAAGCATCAACGGCTCAATTTCGAGAGGGGGTATAAATACCCCCCTTCTTCTACCTTGGTTGCTTGCTCAATCATTACACAAGAAATCTGCCAAGCCACCTCCATTAGAGCCACCTCAAGAAAGTCAAGATTTGCAAGATCTCCTTCCTCCCCCAACCAAAGCTCTTGATCTTTGGGGATTCGAAGGAGAAGACACCGATCTACATCCTCACCGAAGCGTTCTTCATTTCCCCCTCTCTTGTTTGAGGGATCTCATGCTAGTGTTCCTATTTGGTCCCCTAGTTGATTTGTTGTTGATGTATTGTTGTTGATTGTTGTATTGTTACAGATTTGGGAGCCTCCAATTTGGTTGTGGATGTGTGCCCCAAGAACCTTGTAAAGGCCCGGTTTCCGCCTCGAGGAAATCCCTTAGTGGAAGTGGGCTAGGCCTTCGTGGCGTTGCTCACGGGAGATCCGAGTGAAGCCTTCGTGGCTGTTGGTTTGGCTTGCGTAGCAACCACACTCCTCCAAACGTAGACGTACCTTCTTGCAAAGGAAGGGAACTACGGGAATCATCTCCGTGTCATCGCGTGCTACACTCTCGGTTACCTCTATCCCACTCTATCTACTATTGCGTTGCTATACCTTGCTTAGTTGATATCCTTGTCATATAGGTAAATTCACATAGTTGCATATCTAGAGAATTTACCTTTCGTGTCAAGCCTAATTTGAAAAAGAACTAAAAATTGGTTAGCACCTATTCACCCCCCCTCTAGGTGCGGCATACGATCCTTTCAATTGGTATCGAGCCTCGGCTCTTATTTCGGGCTTAACCGCCTAAGAGTATGCCGAACGAGGAGCCCTCGGAAGGGGCCGCCACGGACGGTCTCCATGGAAGACTTCAATTCGTTGAAGTCCTCCATGGAAGCCCAAATGGAAAGCATGAAAAAGATGATAGCCGAGCTTTTGGCTCCGGTCCTTCCCAAGGCTCCTAGTCTAGAGGTAAAAGACACGGGTGCGTTAAATGAGGGAGAGGCTTCGGACTTACCCTCATCTACCAAACCCGTAGAAGGTGACAACTTAAACACTATCAAAGCTACAAGTGCATCTCCCAAGGGAACTAGTGAAAGTGAGAGCTACAATCGAGTACCTCCACCTTTCCTATCACCCGATATACTCGGTTCCCATGCCTCATTTGAACATTCGGGGTGACCCACCTAAGTTTTCCGTTGATAATTTCGATACTTGGAAATTTGAGTTCCGCTCTCATGTTTGTAGTGCCTCCAATGAACTATGGAGAATCATCTTGGAGGGCTTCAAGCCATACAACCCCGACAAGTTGACTAGAAGAGAAGCAATTGATAGTCAACTCAATAGCACCGCCCTACACATGATTCAAACTAGTGTGGGGACACCGGAATTGCATCGAGTCCGGAACTACACCACCGCCAAGGAAGCTTGGGACGGCTTGATCGCTAGTTGTATTGGAAGTGAGAGCACAAGAAGGAACAAGTATAATGCTCTTAAGAATAAAGCCGAAGGGTTCATGAGGCTACCGGATGAAGATCATGAACTCATGTATGGAAGACTTGTCTCGGTTGCCGATGCCTTCCGGCTTATTGGTGCCACCCACATCAATGACTCTTGGATCAAGGAGAAGTACATTGAATGCATGATGCCATTTGTTCCCATTGATGTCAAGACTCTTGTGGGAAGGGAATGCTATTCCTCTCTTACTTCTCAACAAGTCGTGCACGAGATGCAAGCTCTCAAGGTGCTTGAAGAAACCTCTCATGATTCTCGCAATCGTGCTCTTGGAATGGCAAAAGGTTCCAATCTTGCCTTGGTGGTCAACTCCGGTGAAGAAGTGATTCCTCAAGAATCTTATAGGGCATCTTGGAGTATGTCCTATCCGGAAGATTTGCAATGCCACTACCATGATCACATGGCCTTCCATGCAAAATCCTTTTGGGTTGATCCCTCCAAGGCCAAGGAAGACAACATCAAGAGGAACAACAAAAGTGGTTTCACTAGCTTTGGTCCAAAGACAAGATCTTGCTACAATTGTGATGACAAGCGCCACTTCATTGCCGAATGCCCCTATGAAAATAGAGAGCTTCATAATGGAAGGCTCATTCCCAAGGACAAGAGCAAGGATACCAAGGGCAAGTATTCAAAAGCCCCCAACAAGAAGTTCTACAACAACAAGACCAAGAAGGGCAAGAGGCCCTCAAGAGTTGTGCTAGTAACAAGGGAAGAATATTCTTCCGATGAAGTTGAAAGTTCTAGCGGTGATGAAGATGAAGAAAGCTCAAAGGAATTGGCCGCCATTGTCACCACCAACATACCCTCTTCATCTCTCTTTGAATCTCCCAATGAGAACCCTCCTATCAAGAATGCACATTGCTTCATGGCAAGGTCCTCCTTGGACACATCTATCGTGCTATCAACTCAAGAAGAGTATACCTCCGGAGATGATGATGTTGATGATGAAGAAGATGCCTCCACCAATGGATTGGTTGCTCTTGCCTCCCTCTCCACTAACTCTTCATCACCAAGTGAATCCCCCAATGAGGTCATCCTTGTGGAGGACGAAAGTTGCCTCATGGCTAAATCCTCCGAGGACTATGCCGCCGGAGGTTCAAAATGGGTACTTGATAGTGGATGTACAAGTCATATGACCGGCGGCAAGAACCTCGTCAAGGAGTTGAGGCCTAACATTAATGATATCACCGTCTCCTTTGGCGATAATTCTACATCCGAGGTATTGGGTTTTGGCAAGGTTGTGGTTGCACACAACATTACTCTTGTGGATGTCATGCTTGTCAAAACCCTTGGTTACAATTTGCTTTCCGTTTCCGCCCTTGGCAAGATGGGTTTCGCCGTCTTTATTGATAATGATATTGTGGTCCTCTTGTGGAGCAAGACTCTAAAAGTCGCTTTCGTTGGGTATCGCGAACACA
>NC_061509.1:197367663-197386830 GCF_022539505.1 Lolium rigidum
TGTAAGTGATTTACATGATCTCATGGTCATAAGGACTAGGTAACTATGTATCGAAAGCTTATAGCAAATAACTTAATGACGTGATCTTATGCTACGCTTAATTGGGTGTGTCCACTACATCATTCATATAATGATATAACCTTGTTATTAATAACATCCAATGTTCATGATTATGAAACTAATCATCTATTAATCAACAAGCTAGTTAAGAGGCATACTAGGGACTCTTTGTTGTTTACATATCACACATGTATCAATGTTTCAGTTATTACAATTATAGCATGGTATATAAACATTTATCATAAACATAAAGATATATAATAACCACTTTTATTATTGCCTCTTGGGCATATCTCCAACATTACGACAAAGTACATAGACCGCTATCCAGCATGCATCTATGCCTAAAAAGTCCACCTTCAGGTTATCATCCGAACCCCCTCCAGTATTAAGTTGTAAACAACGGACAATTGCATTAAGTATGGTGCGTAATGTAATCAACACAAATATCCTTAGACAAAGCATCGATGTTTTATCCCTAGTGGCAACAACACATCCACAACCTTAGAACTTTCTGTCCTCTGTCCCAGATTTAATGGAGGCATGAACCCACTATCGAGCATAAATACTCCCTCTTGGAGTCACAAGTATCAACTTGGCCAGAGCCTCTACTAGCAATGGAGAGCATGCAAGAACATAAATAACATATATGATAGATTGATAATCAACTTGACATAGTATTCAATATTCATCGGATCCCAACAAACACAACATGAAGGATTACAGATAGATGATCTTGATCATGATAGGCAACTCACAAGATCTAACATGATAGCACAATGAGGAGAAGACAACCATCTAGCTACTGCTATGGACCCATAGTCTAGGGGTGGACTACTCACACATTGATCCGGAGGCGATCATGGCGATGAAGAGACCTCCGGGAGATGATTCCCCTCTCCGGCAGGGTGCCGGAGGTGATCTCCTGAATCCCCCGAGATGGGATTGGCGGCGGCGACGTCTCTGGAAGGTTTTCCGTATCGTGGCTCTCGGTACTGGGGGTTTCGCGACGGAGGCTTTAAGTAGGCGGAAGGGCGGAGTCGGGAGAGTCACGGGGGCCCCACACGCTAGGGCCGTGCGGGCCCCCTCTAGGCCGCGCCGCCCTAGTGTGGCGGCTCCCCGTGGCCCCACTTCGTCTCCCCTCCGGTATTCTGGAAGCTTCGTGGAAAAATAGGCCCCTGGGCGTTGATTTCGTCCAATTCCGAGAATATTTCCTTACTAGGATTTACGAAACCAAAAACAGCGAGAAAATAGCAATCGACTCTTCGGCATCTCGTCAATAGGTTAGTGCCGGAAAATGCATAAATATGACATATAATGTGTATAAAACATGTGAGTATCATCATAAAAGTAGCATGGAACATAAGAAATTATAGATACGTTTGGGACGTATCATATACCACCTCATAATACTTACAAAAGTGGTCCATCAAATGTTTTTCATCCTAGCTACTGCCATAATATACATCACCATCATCTCCATGCATGCATCCCTGAACCACCCCCTCAAGGGCACCACTACACCATGTCGTGGTACTTGCGGTCGACAAGGTGGTTGAGGGCAGCATGAGATCATCCTCGGCGAAGCCAAGCATGTCCAGACCGCACTGTACAGGTCAAGGTGCATGTCCGTGGGCTTGTTGTCCCTGATGGCTTGTGCCACGTCCTTCATAGCAACAGTCATGTTGGTGAAGGCCACCAGCTCGTCGTCGGCGAAGGCGAATCTCTTCCTCTTGCCGGCGCTCACCTTCTCAGGCACGTCGGCAGCCTTCTCAGGTGCCCCACGCGGTTGACCGTGTCGAACTCCTGGGTTTCGGCATCCTCAGGTGCAGGATTTGCTGCAGCCGAGCCCAGGGGCTCACTGGATCCCATGGCGTACTTGCCAGTGGCGAGGCCGAAGGATAAGATGGTATGCATCTCGTCGTAGTTGGCGATGGGCACATTCAGGAACTCCGCGTCCTTTGGGTGATCCTACGATACGAAGGGATAATGATGTTAGTTCTGCTCGTGGCTGATCACAAAAGTTAGTGAGGAGGACTGAGTTAGTGAGGTGCTCACCGCGACGTGCCCGCAGTAGTGCTCGCCCTCAAGGACGATGCATTTGGTGTCCTTGCACCACTGAGCACCGCTTAGATCGCGGAGCCTGCTAATGGTGAGCCACCTCTGCCTCCACTTCCTCAGGTGGTTGTACACCTGAGTGGAGCAGACAAACACACCACAATGGTCAAAAAGGCCCTTCGCCACAGAATTGAGATGGATGATACGTCTCCGACGTATCGATAATTTCTTATGTTCCATGCCACATTATTGATGATATCTACATGTTTTATACATACTTTATG
This sequence comes from Lolium rigidum, assembly GCF_022539505.1. Taxonomy (NCBI): domain Eukaryota; kingdom Viridiplantae; phylum Streptophyta; class Magnoliopsida; order Poales; family Poaceae; genus Lolium; species Lolium rigidum. The sequence continues at coordinate 197,370,066 of NC_061509.1, forward strand.
TCATATTTATGCGTTTTCCGGAACTAACCTATTGACGAGATGCCGAAGGGCCAGTTCCTGTTTTCTGCTGTTTTTGGTTCCAGAAATCCTAGTAAGGAAATATTCTCGGAATCGGACGAAATCAACGCCCAACATCCTATTTTTCCACGAAGCTTCCAGAACACCCGAGAGCCGCCAGAGGAGGGCCCTATGGGCCCCAGATGACAGGCCGGCGCGGCCAGAGGGGGGGCCGCGCCCCCCTATTGTGTCGTCGCCCCGTCAGCCTTCCGACTCCGCCTCTTCGCCTATTTAAAGGTCCCTGACCTAAAACCTCGATACGGAAAAGCCACGGTACGAGAAACCTTCCAGAGCCGCCGCCATCGCGAAGCCAAGATCTGGGGGCAGGAGTCTCTGTTCCGGCACGCCGGCGGGACGGGGAAGTGCCCCGGAAGGCTCCTCCATCGACACCACCGCCATCTTCATCAACGCTGATGTCTCCCATGAGGAGGGAGTAGTTCTCCATCGAGGCTCGGGGCTGTACCGGTAGCTATGTGGTTAATCTCTCTCCTATGTGCTTCAATACAATAATCTCATGAGTTGCCTTACATGATTGAGATTCATATGATGATGCTTGTAATCTAGATGTCATTATGCTAGTCAAGTGGGTTTTACTTATGTGATCTCCGGAGACTCCTTGTCCCACGTGTGTAAAGGTGACGAGTGTGTGCACCGTGTGGGTCTCTTAGGCTATATTTCACAGTAATACTTATTCACCGTTATGGATGGCATAGTGAAGTGCTTATTTATATCTCTTTATGATTGCAATGTGTTTTGTATCACAATATATCTGTGTGCTACTCTAGTGATGTTATTAAAGTAGTTTATTCCTCCCGCACGGTGTAATGGTGACGAGTGTGTGCATCGTGTAGTACTTGGAGTAGGCTATGATTGTGATCTCTTGTAGATTATGAAGTTAACTATTGCTATGATGGTATTGATGTGATCTATGCCTCCTTTCGTAGTGTGAAGGTGACGATGTGCATGCTATGTTAGTACTTGGTTTGGTTATGTTGATCTGTCATGCACTCTAAGGTTATTTAAATATGAACATTGAATATTGTGGAGCTTGTTAACTCCGGCATTGAGGGTTCGTGTAATCCTACACGATTAGTGGTGTTCATCATCCAACAAGAGGGTGTAGAGTCTAGCATCTATCTATTTATTCTGTTATGTGATCAATGTTGAGAGTGTCCACTAGTGAAAGTATGATCACTAGGCCTTGTTCCTAAATACTGCTATCGCTGTTTGTTTACTGTTTTACTGCATCTATACTTCCTGCAATATTACCACCATCAACCACACACCAGTCCTGGACAGCAAAGCACTTTTCTGGTGTCGTTGCTACTACTTACATTTATTCATACCACCTGTATTTCACTATCTCTTCGCCGAACTAGTGCACCTATTAGGTGTGTTGGGGACACAAGAGACTTCTTGCTTTGTGGTTGCAGGGTTGCTTGAGAGGGATATCTTTGACCTCTTCCTCCACGAGTTCGATAAACCTTGGGTGATCCACTTAAGGGAAACTTGCTGCTGTTCTACAAACCTCTCGCTCTTGGAGGCCCAACACTTGTCTACAAGAATAGAAGCACCCAGTAGACATCAAGCACTTTTACCGGCGCCGTTGCTTGGGGAGGAAAGGTAAAAGGCACTCATACTCCGGTCCTAGGTAAAAGTACTTTTCCGGCGCCATTGTGTGTGTGCTCGAAGCTATTTCCTTTAGATCCTGCAATTGCATCTTTTTGTTTCTTGTTTACACTAGTTTGGCATAATGGACAACAATGAGCTTCTTATTCTATTTCCTGATTTAAGACATGGATGGTTTGATGCGAAAATTAAAAAACCCATGGAACATATTAGTATGAACACTTTGAATACCATTGTTGCTAATGATATAGAAAGTTCTAAGCTTGAGGAAGCTGGTTTTGATGAGCATGATCTTTTTAGTCCCCCAAGCATTGAGGAGAAAATTTACTTTGATGATACTTTGCCTCCTATTTATGATGATTATAATGATAGTGGTCTTTTGGTGCCACCTACTATGGAGAGTAAATTTTGTTGTGATTATACTATGCCTCCTACACTTGATGAGAATAATAATGATAGCTACTTTGTCGAATTTGCTCCCACTATTACTAATAAAATTGACTATGCCTATGTGGAGAGTAATAAATTTATGCATGAGACTCATGATAAGAATGCTTTATGTGATAGTTATATTGTTGAGTTTGCTCATGATGCTACTGGATATTATAATGAGAGAGGAAAATATGGTTGTACAAATTTTCATGTTACTAAAACACCTCTCTATATGCTGAAAGTTTTGAAGTTACACTTGTTTTATCTTTCTATGCTTGTTGCATTATGCTTCATGAATTTGTTTATTTACAAGATTCCTATGCATAGGAAGCATGTTAGACTTAAATGTGTTATGAATTTGCTTCTTGATGCTCTCTTTTGCTTCAACTCTTGTTTCTTGTGAGTGCATCATTAAAACTGCTGAGCCCATCTTAATGGCTATAAAGAAAGAACTTCTTGGGAGATAACCCATGTGTTTATTTTACTACAGTACTTTTGTTTTATATTTGTATCTTGGAAGTTGTTACTACTGTAGCAACCTCTCCTTATCTTATTTTTATCGCATTGTTGTGCCAAGTAAAGTCTTTGATAGTAAAATCAATACTAGATTTGGATTACTGCGCAGAAACAGATTTCTTGCTGTCACGAATCTGGGCCTAATTCTCTGTAGGTAACTCAGAAAATTATGCCAATTTACGTGAGTGATCCTCAGATATGTACGCAACTTTCATTCTATTTGGGAATTTTCATCTGAGCAAGTCTGGTGCCTCAATAAAATTCGTCTTTATGGACTGTTCTGTTTTGACAGATTCTGCCTTTTATTTCGCATTGCCTCTTTTGCTGTGTTGGTTGGATTTTATTGTTCCATTACCTTCCAGTAGCTTTGTGCAATGTCCAGAAGTGTTAAGAATGATTGTGTCACCTCTGAACATGTGAATTTTTAATTATGCACTAACCCTCTAATGAGTTTGTTTCGAGTTTGGTGTGGAGGAAGTTTTCAAGGGTCAAGAGATGAGGATGATATACTATGATCAAGAAGAGTGAAGAGTCTAAGCTTGGGGATGCCCCCGTGGTTCATCCCTGGATATTTTAAGAAGACTCAAGCATCTAAGCTTGGGGATGCCCAAGGCATCCCCTTCTTCATCGACAAATTATCAGGTTCCTTCTCTTGAAACTATATTTTTATTCGGCCACATCTTATGTACTTTACTTGGAGCGTCCGTGTGCTTTTGTTTTTGTTTTTGTTTGAATAAATGCTTGTGTGGGAGAGAGACACGCTCCGCTGGTTCATATGAACACATGTGTTCTTAGCTTTTATTTTTCATGGCGAAGGTTGAATCTGCTTCGTTAATTGTTATATGGTTGGAAACGGAAAATGCTACATGTAGTAATTGGTAAAATGTCTTGAATAATGTGATACTTGGCAATTGTTGTGCTCATGTTTAAGCTCTTGCATCATATACTTTGCACCTATTAATGAAGAAATACATAGAGCTTGCTAAAATTTGGTCGCATAATTGGTCTCTCTAAGGTCTAGATAATTTCTAGTAAAGAGTTTGAACAACAAGGAAGACGGTGTAGAGTCTTATAATGTTTACAATATGTCTTTTATGTGAGTTTTGCTGCACCGGTTCATCCTTGTGTTTGTTTCAAATAGCCTTGCTAGCCTAAGCCTTGTATCGAGAGGGAATACTTCTCATGCATCCGAAATCCTTGAGCCAACTACTATGCCATTTGTGTCCACCATACCTACCTACTACATGGTATTTCTCTGCCATTCCAAAGTAAATTGCTTGAGTGCTACCTTTAAATAATTCAAAATTTATCACCTCTGATTTGTGTCAATGTTTTATAGCTCATGAGGAAGTATGTGGTGTTTATGTTTCATTCTTGTTGGGCAACTTTCACCAATGGACTAGTGGCTTCATCCACTTATCCAATAATTTTGCAAAAAGAGTCGGCAATGGGATTCCCGGTCCCAAATTAATTAACCTAAATAGACACTCCTCCATGGTATGTGATTGTTGGACGGCACCCGAAGGATTCGGGTAGCCATGGCTTGAGAAAGCAAAGGTGGGGAGGAGTGTCATCATAATAAAACTAAAATAAAAAGGCACTCCTTCATGGTATGAGATTGTTGGCGGGCACCCGAGGATTCGGTTAGCCATGGTTTGTGAAAGAAAGGTTGGAAGGAGTGCCACCCAAAAATAAAAATAATTCATGGGAGCCGCTCTTTGAAGGTTTGTACGGCAAGGGGTTAGAGTGCCCACTACCATTCGTTGACAACAACAAACACCTCTCAAAACTTTACTTTTATGCTCTCTTTATGTTTTCAAAAACCAAAGCTCAAGCACAAATATAGCAATCAATGCTTCCCTCTGCGAAGGGCCATTCTTTTACCTTTTTTGTTGAGTCAGTTCACCTATCTCTCTCCACCTCAAGAAGCAAACACTTGTGTGAACTGTGCATTGATTCTTACATACTTGCATATTGCATTTGTTATATTACTCTATGTTGACAATATCCATGAGATATATATGTTACAAGTTGAAAGCAACCGCTGAAACAATCTTCCTTTATGTTGCTTCAATACCTTTACTATGAATTTATTTCTTTATGAGTTAACTCTTATGCAAGACTTATTGATGCTTGTGTTGAAAGTACTATTCATGAAAAGTCTTTGCTATATGATTCATTTGTTTACTCATGTCATTTACCATTGTTTTGATCGCTGCATTCATTACATATGCTTACAATAGTATGATCAAGGTTATGATGGCATGTCACTCCAGAAATTATCTTTGTTATCGTTTACCTGCTCGGGACGAGCAGAAACTAAGCTTGGGGATGCTGATACGTCTCCGACGTATCGATAATTTCTTATGTTCCTTGCCACATTATTGATGATATCTACATGTTTTATACATACTTTATGTGATATTTATGCGTTTTCCGGAACTAACCTATTGACGAGATGCCGAAGGGCCAGTTTCTGTTTTCTGCTGTTTTTGGTTCCAGAAATCCTAGTAAGGAAATATTCTCGGAATCGGACGAAATCAACGCCCAGCATCCTATTTTTCCATGAAGCTTCCAGAACACCCGAGAGCCGCCAGAGGAGGGCCCTGTGGGCCCCAGATGACAGGCCGGCGCGGCCAGAGGGGGGGCCGCGCCCCCCTATTGTGTCGTCGCCCCGTAAGCCTTCCGACTCCGCCTCTTCGCCTATTTAAAGGTCCCTGACCTAAAACCTCGATACGGAAAAGCCACGGTACAAGAAACCTTCCAGAGCCGCTGCCATCGCGAAGCCAAGATGCAGGGGACAGGAGTCTCTGTTCCGGCACGCCGCCGGGACGGGGAAGTGCCCCCGGAAGGCTCCTCCATCGACACCACCGCCATCTTCATCAACGCGGCTGTCTCCCATGAGGAGGGAGTAGTTCTCCATCGAGGCTCGGGGCTGTACCGGTAGCTGTGTGGTTAATCTCTCTCCTATGTGCTTCAATACAATAATCTCATGAGCTGCCTTACATGATTGAGATTCATATGATGATGCTTGTAATCTAGATGTCATTATGCTAGTCAAGTGGATTTTACTTATGTGATCTCCGGAGACTCCTTGTCCCACGTGTGTAAAGGTGACAGTGTGTGCACCGTGTGGGTCTCTTAGGCTATATTTCACAGAATACTTATTCACTGTTATGAATGGGATAGTGAAGTGCTTATTTATATCTCTTTATGATTGCAATGTGTTTTGTATCACAATATATCTGTGTGCTACTCTAGTGATGTTATTAAAGTAGTTTATTCCTCCTGCACGGTGTAATGGTGATAGTGTGTGCATCGTGTAGTACTTGGTGTAGGCTATGATTGTGATCTCTTGTAGATTATGAAGTTAACTATTGCTATGATGGTATTGATGTGATCTATGCCTCCTTTCGTAGTGTGAAGGTGACAGTGTGCATGCTATGTTAGTACTTGGTTTGGTTATGTTGATCTGTCATGCACTCTAAGGTTATTTAAATATGAACATTGAATATTGTGGAGCTTGTTAACTCCGGCATTGAGGGTTCGTGTAATCCTACACAGTTAGTGGTGTTCATCATCCAACAAGAGGGTGTAGAGTCTAGCATCTATCTATTTATTCTGTTATGTGATCAATGTTGAGAGTGTCCACTAGTGAAAGTATGATCCCTAGGCCTTGTTCCTAAATATCGCTATCGCTGTTTGTTTACTGTTTTACTGCATCTATACTTCCTGTAATATTACCACCATCAACCACACACCAGTCCTGGACAGCAAAGCACTTTTCTGGTGCCGTTGCTACTACTTACATTTATTCATACCACCTGTATTTCACTATCTCTTCGCCGAACTAGTGCACCTATTAGGTGTGTTGGGGACACAAGAGACTTCTTGCTTTGTGGTTGCGGGGTTGCTTGAGAGGGATATCTTTGACCTCTTCCTCCCTGAGTTCGATAAACCTTGGGTGATCCACTTAAGGGAAACTTGCTGTTGTTCTACAAACCTCTGCTCTTGGAGGCCCAACACTGTCTACAAGAATAGAAGCACCCGTAGACATCAATGGACTTTCTTGAATCCTTTGTCAGTTCTCACTCCGCTCTGGATCAAGCCGCACATCTTCTCCAACACGAAGCTGGACATGATGGAAGCCATTTCATGGTGGCATTCCTTTCCTGCCCGGTCTTCAAGGCCCTCTCCCCTTCCCTGCGGTTCTTGTTCTTCTTAGTGGTGGCCAACCTAGCTGCCACCTCTGCCGCTACCTGAGCCACCAGGTCAGACACAGGCAGAGGGGTGACCGCCACCTTGGACTCATACGCGGGCTGTGAATCGGGAACTTGCGAAGGGATCTGAGAGTCCCCGGCACAGACAAGCGCCTGGCTAAAGTCATCGCAGAAGGAGTCCTACACAAATCGTAGAACATCCTAAATCAGACAAGTTGTTCATTGCAACTGTGAATAGAACAAACCATACCAACAATCATCCTAAATCAGACAAGCCGTTTATTGCAGGTGACCACATTTTGGACCAACCCCTGCTACAAGACCAAACCCTAGACAAGATCATGACAGTAGCAATCGGAAATGTCGAATCCTAGCAAGATCATGATAGCTCACCACAATCCGAACTTACCCCTGCTACAAGACCAAACCCTAGGCAAGATCTGACTACTCCTAACCTTCCTAACCTAGATCTAAACATTACCGCGGTACGGGGATAAGGGATGGCTTACAGTCATCGCCGGAGGTGAACATGCGCTGGACCAGGAAGTAGATGAAGCAGCCCAGATGTACTCGCCACCGTCGCTGCAACCGTCGCCGTCCGGAAATGCGTGCGCCTCTTACTTGCTTGCTTACGGGAAGAGGAGCTAGAAATTTGGGGGGGGGGGGATAGTGGAGGAGGGGGTAGAAATAGGCCATGGGGCGCAGCGGGAGGTGACGGAATCCTTCCCGCCCCCATTTTTCTTTTCGCCGATGCGCGCCGCAGCTCCCGCCATCTCCATTCTCGTCTCCGCCCGTGCGCCGAAGATTCCTTTTGATCAGCGGGCTTGGAGATTTTCCTGCACCGCTGGAAGCTGTCGAACCGGGCGTTCCTCCAGGGCCTGGCCCGACACTGCTTTGAGAAACGATTCGTGCGAGAACGCGGCTCGGCCCAGGCAACCAAATGGGCCGAAAATTGCTGGCCCGATGCGAGCCAAGGGGGATGCAGGCAACCAAATGCGCCCTTATATTGGGTTGGTTTGGTTTCAGGATTGAAGACGTGAGCAGAAAATCCTTATCTGGGTTGAGACGGGTTCAACCTGAGCAAAACCATTGAAACCGTACGCTCTACACAGGCTCGCGAGCCCGATGTCGCCGAGGCGCCCGATGGGAGCCGTGGTCGTATAGCCTCGCGAGCCCGCGCCGTCTAGGAGCACGTTGATGGCCTTGATGTCCCGGTGAATGACGATCATGTCCTAGTCCTCCTGGAGGTACAACAGGCCGGACGCGATGCCCCTGGTGATTTGGAACATCTGTGCTCATCTCGATCACCCATCTACAGTGGGCCGGCGGCCATGCATGACAGGTCCGACGATAGTCGGCTCGTGCTTGTTCAAGGCACATGGTGGCTGCAGGGTACGACGCTCGCTGCCAGGTGGGCCCTCATCGCCACGCGTCGTCATACGTAGCCGTAAGAGCATCTCTAGCAGAGCCCGTAAAAACGCGAACTGAAAAAGTGGAGTTCAGTTCACCGAATACACCTACTGGCGCAGACCTCCTTCTTCCTCTCGATGATGACAAGCTTGGTCTCCAAAAGTCTTGGACGCTATCACCTCCTTGGACTTCATCATTTGATCAAACTTGTCCCTCAACAATGCAACCACCCCCTCGAGCTTGAGCCTCCCCTTGGTCTTCTTGTTCTCCTCCAGCTTGTTGATACGTCCCAAACGTATCTATAATTTCTTAGGGATTTCTATTTTCGTGCCCTCGGGTCGTTAGTTGTACTCAGTTTTCCCCAGCCCCTTAGTTTTTCCTCAGTTTTTCCCCAAGCCTATGTCTGAAACCCGCAGAAGGAGCTCAGACGGAAGGAATCCGTTTATTTGGACGTTACGTGGCCGACGTGTTGCGCCGCGTCGTCTGTGGGGCCGCGTCGTGTGGGGCCGGGTCGTGTGGGGCCGCGTCGCGTGGGGCTGGTAGAAAGGGACCGCGTGGGACAGGACGAGAAGCGTTTGGTTGCACGTGAGCAGGAGCTGGGTTTTGTCTCTCTCGGCCCAAATTGGCATAAATTCACAACAGCATAATCACAAAACTAAGTATAATACATAAACTGCATACAGCAGCCAAAAGCAGGCAATAACGTTGTTAATGTTCACGATAAACTAAGCTGAAAAATATACAAGATCACGCACGCAATGTATGGACAACAAGAAGATTAGGATGAATGAATTTGTTCTTCATTCCTCCTCATATATTTCTTCGTCGCTCCATTCGTGCATTTCCCCAAGGAAATATTCATTGAACTCCTTCCGTCCGCGAGTGTGAGGCCAATACATCCTCCAAACGGTATGGCCTGTGTTCATTTCTCAAACCGTAGAGTCCTATTCTATCCACACGTAGTGGCCACTCATCCAGGCATTTGTATCATGAGAGTACTCTACGATATAACCCAAATCCGTGTAGTAGATGCTGCCAGGTTGAAGTGTCGGGTACACTCCGGTGTCGACGGAGATACACCGGATATAATTCACGAAGAAGGCATTACTGCCAATGTTACTGACCGGATGGAGAGAGCGGCTATGAGTGTCCACACGGTACACCAATGGTTTGCCCGCCAAAGCCTCGCTGACCAACAACACAAGCAGCAGATCACCATCCGACTTCACAAGGTAGAACTTCTACGTCCAAGTTACGGAAATGAAATTAGTGTCTCCATCTTGACGAGTGCTCGCGTGCTGCTGCAACCGTACATTGGTGCACACTATTCTTCCGATCTCAAAATTGTCCGCAGCCTACCGCATACGAGTTCACCATTGAACGGGGTAATGCAACGCAAACAATGGTTCTTGATCGAAAATCTTCCTTCTCCCCAATCCCCATCTTCATTTATATCCTTAGTTGGAGTGCTCTCATCGACCCAACCAATTTCCGGCGGGTAATGTGCGGCAACGAAGACCATAGTCGGGGATTTGATAACAACGACTGATTTCAGAAAAACAGATGGCATCTACGCCTCAAACATAGTGTTCGATTTCTTTGTGAGTGGGTTCAGCAGCCGTATCTTGTGCGGCGGGTTCTTCTGGGCAAGCACGATGACGCCACGGCAAAAGCCGACGAAGTAGTATCTAAAATATATTGATGAAGATAACATTCAGCACTAAGATGTTTAAGATTGAAAATAAAAAGGTAGATATGGAGGAATTTGAACCTTGTATGAACTTCCGATAGATCTATGGTGACGTAGCGTGATGTGCCGAGTTGGAGGAAGGTGAACTCAGCGACGCGTGGAAGGGCGTGGTCTAGCATTATCCATTCATCCAGGTGCACGTCGGGCTCGGGCAAACCTGAGCGCCAATTTCTACGGACTTGCCTCATAGCGAGTAGGTGTCGACGTACTCCTCGTTCGCCGATAAGCATTCGCCGATCTTGTGAAGTGGTCCATCAGCCGAGAGAGAGGCCCGAGTTCATGGAGGCGCCGCGCTTGGATGCGCCGCCCTCGGCGGCGACGGGCTCGGCGGCGACGGGCTCGGCGGCGACGGGCTCGGAGGCGACGGGCGCGGAGGCGACGGGCTCGGAGGCGACGGGCGCGGAGGCGACGGGCGCGGAGGCGACGGGCGCGGAGGCGATGGGCTCGGAGGCGACGACCGCCGGCGCATTCTTCTTCTCCATCGCCGGCAGGGTAGCGTGCGTACGGCGGTTGGGGTTTTTCGATTTGGAGAAGTTGATGGGACGTGAGAGGGGTGGTTTCGTGCGTGAGCGAGAATGAGACGACCGTGTGCGAGAGGGAGGGAGGGAGGGGCTTACGCGTCCTAAATGCGACCCGCGTCCACTATTTGCACGTCCGCACCGCGACACGCGTCAACAATGGCACGTCTTCCACTTCGCATCGCAACACGCGTCCTCGGGTCTAACCCTGGAAATTTAGATATACTCGGGTATACCCTCGAGTCATATACTAGTATTTTTTGTGTGCTCAGTTTTCCCCTTGAGTGCTAATACGGCTAGTGCAATATACTCAGTTTTACCCTCAAGTGGCTGGTCAACAGAGAGTCAACAAATGGGATTAACTAGTTAAATGAGTTATTTAATGTGCAAAAAATTCCGAAAAAGAGTGGCACTTACTCATTGAGTCTTTACCACAAATTGCCACTTCTCAAATCATATATAAATCATAGATAAATCAAGTTTCACCACAAATTACCACTTCTCAAATCACCTAGTAGCTATGAAGGTGCATGGTTTTCCATAATAAGCCCTACCCAAAACAGCTTTCCCCAAAACATACTTTGTCTGAATGAGGCTATAATTTTCACACTCATGTAGATTTGTATTGCAAATAGTTTGAGGTAGGCCAAGATGGGTTTCATTGTACAAAACACGCATTTTCCATTTTTTAAATCTCATATTTGAATCCCTTAGTCCGTTTACTACTCACTTGCCCTTGGTTTCTTGATACTACTCAGTTTTGCCCTCTCCCTTCACAAACTCTCACAGACGCCCAACATTGCCCTGATTGGTCTAGCCCATGTCACGCGGATCGTGCCCGCCGACCGTTGATCGTATGATCTAACGGGCAGGATAACCCCTATCTCTCTCCCTGGTCGGGGCCACCACCCTCTCTCTCTCTGTCGTCGGTTAGCTTCACGCAAAGTTTGGTTTTCTCGCATTATTTTTCACGAGCTAAATTATAAACTCTTTTTAGGCATTACGTTTCACGCAAAAAATGATAAACCACCGATTTGTTGTAGCCATTACTTTTCACGCAAAAAAATGATACACCATCACTGATTTGTTGTAGCCATTACTTTTCATGCAAAAAAATGATACACCATCACCCATTTCTTGTAGCCATTACTTTTCACGCAAAAAACGATAAACCATCACCGATTTTGTTGTAGCCATTACTTTTCACGCAAAATGGTACACCATCACCCATTTCTTGTAGCCATTACTTTTCACGCAAAAAAACGATAAACCATCACCGATTTCGTTGTAGACATTACTTTTCACGCAAAAAATGATACACCATCACACATTTCTTGTAGCCATTACTTTTCACGCAAAAAACGATAAACCATCACCGATTTTGTTGTAGCCATTACTTGTCACGCAAAAAATGATACACCATCACCCATTTCTTGTAGCCATTACTTTTCACGCAAAAAATGATAAACCATCAACGATTTGTTGTAGCCATTACGGTAAATGATAAACTATCACAAATTACCATTTCTTTTAGGCATTATTTTTCACGGTAAAATGATAAACTATATCACGAAGTTCCATTTCCATCAAGATAGTCCGCATTACTTTTTAATTTTGTTGAGATATATACCCCCACAACGGTCGTCTCCTCCTTAATTTATTGTGTAAACCCCCACAACGGTCATCTCCTCCTTAATTTATTGTGTAAACCCCCACCAACGTTCACCTCCTCCTTATTTTATTGTGTAAACCCCTACAACGGTCATCTCTCCCTTATAAACACCCACACGGCCATCCCTTGTGTCAATAGGTTCCGCCTCTCTCTTCTTCGTTCACATACACTTGATCCATTGCCATGGCTTCCACGTCTCGGACGCGGACCGGAAGGGGAAGGGGAAGGGGAAGGGGAAGGGGAAGGGGAAGGGGAAGGGGAAGGGGGAGGGGAAGGGGAAGTGGATCATCACCATTGCCACCACCACCGTCAACACTGCCATTGATCATAGAGGAGTTCTTCATCGTCATCTATGAAGACCCTTTGGTCAAGAAGGTACGTACGCGTTCACACATATATGATGCATGTGATTAATTATGGGCATGTTCTAAAAAAACTTTAATTTCAAACGATCGGCGCTCGATCTCTTTGCAGGCTGATGACCCACAAGTATAGGGGATCGCAACAGTCTTCGAGGGAAGTAAAACCCAATTTATTGATTCGACACAAGGGGAGACAAAGAATACTTATAAGCCTTAACAACTGAGTTGTCAATTCAGTTGCACCTGGAAAAGCACTAGTAACAGGGGTGATGTGAAAGTAGGCGATACGTCTCCAACGTATCGATAATTTCTTGTGTTCCATGCCACATTATTGATGTTATCTACATGTTATATGCACACTTTATGTCATATTCGTGCATTTTACGGAACTAACCTATTAACAAGATGCCGAAGTGCCGGTTCTCGTTTTACTGCTGTTTTTGGTTTCGAAATCCTAGTAACGAAATATTCTCGGAATCGGACGAAATCAACGCCCGGGTTCCTATTTTACCCGGAAGCATCCAGAACACACGAGAACCGCCGAGAGAAGGGGGCGAGGGCCACCACACCACACCCCGGCGCGGCCAAGGGGGCGCCCCCTAGGGTGTGGGCCCCCGTCAGCCCTCCTGCGCCGCCTCTCCGCCTATATAAAGCCCCTGACCTAAAAACCTCGGGGCGTTCGACGAAAACCACAGAAACCTTCCAGAGCCGCCGCCATCGCGAAGCCAAGATCTGGGGGACGGGAGTCTCTGTTCCGGCACCCTGCCGGAGCGGGGAAGTGCCCCGGAAGGCTTCTCCATCGACACCGCTGCCATCTCCACCGCCATCTTCATCACCGCTGCTGCTCCCATGAGGAGGGAGTAGTTCTCCATCGAGGCTCGAGGCTGTACCGGTAGCTATGTGGTTCATCTCTCTCCTATGTGCTTCAATACAATAATCTCGTGAGCTGCCTTACATGATTGAGATTCATATGATGATGCTTGTAATCTAGATGTCATTATGCTAGTCAAGTGAGTTTTACTTATGTGATCTCCGGAGACTCCTTGTCCCACGTGTGTAAAGGTGACAGTGTGTGCACCGTGTGGGTCTCTTAGGCCATATTTCACGAGAATACTTACTCAATGTTGAAAGGCATAGTGAGGTGCTTATTTATATCTCTTTAAGATTGCAATGTGTTTGTATCACAATTTATCTATGTGCTACTCTAGTGATGTGTTATTAAAGTAGTTTTATTCCTCCTGCATGTGTGCAAAGGTGACAGTGCGTGCACCGTGTTAGTACTTGGTTTATGCTATGATCATGATCTCTTGTAGATTGCGAAGTTAACTATTGCTATGATAATATTGATGTGATCTATTCCTCCTACATATGCATGAAGGTGACAGTGTGCATGCTATGCTAGTACTTGGTTTAGTCTTTTGATATATCTTACACTAAAGGTTACTAAAATATGAGCATTATTGTGGAGCTTGTTAACTCCGGTATTGAGGGTTCGTGTAATCCTACGCAATGTGTTCATCATCCAACAAAAGTGTAGAGTATGCATTTATCTATTACTGTTATGTGATCAATGTTGAGAGTGTTCACTAGTGAAAGTCTAATCCCTAGGCCTTGTTCCTAAATACTGCTGTTGTCTGCTTGTTTCTTGTTTTCTTGCGTTACTACTGCTGCGTTACTACTCGCTTGTTTATCGTCCCGGGCAAAGCACCGTTACGGTGTCGTTGCTACTACTTATTCATACCACCTGTATTTCACTATCTCTTCGCCGAACTAGTGCACCTATTAGGTGTGTTGGGGACACAAGAGACTTCTTGCTTTGTGGTTGCGGGGTTGCATGAGAGGGATATCTTTGACCTCTTCCTCCACGAGTTCGATAAACCTTGGGTATCCACTTAAGGGAAACTTGTCTGCTGTTCTACAAACCTCTGCTCTTGGAGGCCCAACACTCGTCTACAAGAATAGAAGCTCCCGTAGACATCAAGCACTTTTACCGGCGCCGTTGCCGGGAGGAAAGGTAAAGGCTCTCATACTACGGTCTCGGGTAAAGTATTTTTACGGCGCCGTCGTGTGTGTGCTCGAAGCTATTTCCTTTAGATCCTGCAATTGCATCTTGTTGTTTCTTGTTTACACTAGTTTGGCATAATGTACAAGAGTGAGCTTCTTATTCTATTTCCTGATTTAAAACATGGATTGTTTGATGCGAAAATTAAAAAACCTATGAAATCTTCTTTGCATGCTTGGTAGTAATATTAGTATGAACGCTTTGAACACCATTGTTGACAATAATATAGAAAGTTCTAAGCTTGGGGAAGCTGGTTTTTATGATCTTTTTAGTCCCCCAAGCATTGAGGAGAAAATTTTCTTTGATGATACTTTGCCTCCTATTTCTGATGATGATAATGATAGTGGTCTTTTTGTGCCACCTACTATGGAGAGTAAATTTTATTGTGATTATACTATGCCTCCTACACTTGATGAGAATAATAATGATAGCTACTTTGTTGAATTTGCTCCCACTACAACTAATAAAATTGATTATGCCTATGTGGAGAGTAATAATTTTATGCATGAGACTCATGATAAGAATGCTTTATGTGATAGTTATATTGTTGAGTTTGCTCATGTTGCTACTGAAAGTTATTATGAGAGAGGAAAATATGGTTGTAGAAATTTTCATGTTACTAAAACACCTCTCTATGTGCTGAAATTTTTGAAGCTATACTTGTTTTATCTTCCTATGCTTGTTACTTTGCTCTTCATGAACTTGTTTATTTACAAGATTCCTATGCATAGGAAGCATGTTAGACTTAAATGTGTTTTGAATTTGCCTCTTGATGCTCTCTTTTGCTTCATACTCTATTTTTCATGTGAGCATCATTAAAACTGCTGAGCCCATCTTAATGGCTAAAAAGAAAGAACTTCTTGGGAGATAACCCATGTGTTATTTTGCTACAGTACTTTGTTTTATATTTGTGTCTTGGAAGTTGTTTACTACTGTAGCAACCTCTCCTTATCTTAGTTTTGTGTTTTGTTGTGCCAAGTAAAGTCTTTGATAGTAAAGTAAGTACTAGATTTGGATTACTGCGCAGAAACAGATTTCTTTGCTTGTCACGAATCTGGGTCTAATTCTCTGTAGGTAACTCAGAAAATTATGCCAATTTACGTGAGTGATCCTCAGATATGTACGCAACTTTCATTCAATTTGAGCATTTTCATTTGAGCAAGTCTGGTGGCCTAATGAAATCCATCTTTACGGACTGTTCTGTTTTGACAGATTCTGCCTTTTATTTCGCATTGCCTCTTTTGCTATGTTGGATGAATTTCTTTGATCCATTAATGTCCAGTAGCTTTATGCAATGTCCAGAAGTGTTAAGAATGATTGTGTCACCTCTGAACATGTTAATTTTTATTGTCCACTAACCCTCTAATGAGTTGTTTCGAGTTTGGTGTGGAGGAAGTTTTCAAGGGTCAAGAGAGGAGGATGATATACTACGATCAAGAAGAGTGAAAAGTCTAAGCTTGGGGATGCCCCGGTGGTTCATCCCTGCATATATCAAGAAGACTCAAGCGTCTAAGCTTGGGGATGCCCAAGGCATCCCCTTCTTCATCGATAAATTATCAGGTTCCTTCTCTTGAAACTATATTTTTATTCGGTCACATCTTATGTGCTTTACTTGGAGCGTCTGTGTGCTTTTGTTTTTTGCTTTTGTTTGAATAAATTGGATTACATCATGCTTGTGTGGGAGAGAGACACGCTCCGCTGGTTCGTATGAACACATTTGTTCTTAGCTCATAATATTCATGGCGAAGTTTCCTCTTCGTTAAATTGTTATATGGTTGGAATTGGAAAATGATACATGTAGTAATTGCTATAATGTCTTGGGTAATATGATACTTGGCAATTGTTGTGCTCATGTTTAAGCTCTTGCATCATATACTTTGCACCTATTAGTGAAGAATACATAGAGCATGCTAAAATTTGGTTTGCATAATTGGTCTCTCTAAAGTCTAGATAATTTCTAGTATTGAGTTTTGAACAACAAGGAAGACGGTGTAGAGTCTTATAATGTTTTCAATATGTCTTTTATGTGAGTTTTGCTGCACCAGTTCATCCTTGTGTTTCTTTCAAATAAGCCTTGCTAGCCTAAACCTTGTATCGAGAGGGAATACTTCTCATGCATCCAAAATACTTGAGCCAA
>NC_061509.1:197386930-197405255 GCF_022539505.1 Lolium rigidum
GACCTCCTAGTTGGCTTGTTTGGTGTCCCGGTGATCTCTTCGTGGAAGATTGTGAAGGGGCCCGGGCTTCTCCTTCGTGGAGCTTGTGAAGTGGTTGTGGAGCTTGCCATCTCCGGAGCGGAGGAAAAGCTAACCGAAGGAAAGGGCCATTATCCTTCGTGGGTGTGGTTCGGAGAATAGGGTGAGCCTTCGTGGCGCGGGAATCCTTCGTGGGACCTCCACTCCTCCAAACGTGACGTACCTTGTTGCAAAGCAAGGGAACACGGGAATACATCCTCGTCTCCGCGTGCCTCGGTTATTTCTATACCCGAGCTCTCTTTCCTTGTGATAGCTATCGTGCTTGAAGTACATATATCTTGCTATCACTTGTGCTACATATATCTTGTGCCTATCTTGCTTAGCTCTAGTTGCTATTGTTACACTTAGTTGAGCTTAGCATATTTAGGGTTTGTGCTTGTAAACTAAACGATAGTTTAATTCCGCATTCTTAGAAGACAAATCCGCAAGAGTTTGTAATTGCCTATTCACCCCCCCTCTAGGCGACATCTCGATCTTTCAAAGGACATACTTGTCCATATGCTACAGCGGAGCGTGTCTCTCTCCCATAAAGTGAATGCTAGGATCCATTTTATTCAAACAAAACAAAAAACAAAAACAAACCGACGCTCCAAGCAAAGTGCATAAGATGTGACGGAATAAAAATATAGTTTCAGGGGAGGAACTCGATAATGTTGTCGATGAAGAAGGGGATGCCTTGGGCATCCCCAAGCTTAGACGCTTGAGTCTTCTTTGAATATGCAGGGGTGAACCACCGGGGCATCCCCAAGCTTAGAGCTTTCACTCTCCTTGATCATATTGCATCATACTCCTCTCTTGATCCTTGAAAACTTCCTCCACACCAAACTCGAAACAACTCATTAGAGGGTTAGTGCACACTAAAAATTAACATGTTCAGAGGTGACACAATCATTCTTAACACTTCTGGACATTGCATAAAGCTACTGGACATTAATGGATCAAAGGAATTCATCCAACATAGCAAAAGAGGCAATGCAAAATAAAAGACAGAATCTGTCAAAACAGAACAGTCCGTAAAGATGGATTTTATTAGGGCACCAGACTTGCTCAAATGAAAATGCCCAAATTGAATGAAAGTTGCGTACATATCTGAGGATCACTCACGTAAATTGGATTAATTTTCTGAGTTACCTACAGAGAATTAGACCCAGATTCGTGACAACAAAGAAATCTGTTTCTGCGCAGTAATCCAAATCTAGTATTTACTTTACTATCAAAGACTTTACTTGGCACAAAAAAACATAAAACTAATATAAGGAGAGGTTGCTTCAGTAGTAAACAACTTCCAAGACTCAAATATAAAACAAAAATACTGTAGTAAAAACATGGGTTGTCTCCCATAAGCGCTTTTCTTTAACGCCTTTCAGCTAGGCGCAGAAAGTGTGTATCAAGTAACATCAAGAGACGAAGCATCAACATAATAATTTGTTCTAATAATAGAATCATAAGGTAACTTCATTCTCTTTCTAGGGAAGTGTTCCATACCTTTCTTGAGAGGAAATTGATATTTAATATTACCTTCCTTCATATCAATAGTAGGACCAACGGTTCGAAGAAAAGGTCTTCCCAATATAATGGGGCAAGATGCATTGCATTCAATATCCAAGACAACAAAATCAACGGGGACAAGGTTATTGTTAACCATAATATGAACATTATCAACTTTCCCCAAAGGTTTCTTTTTAGCATTATCAGCGAGATTAACATCCAAATAACATATTTTCAATGGTGGCAAGTCAAGCATATCATAGACTTTCTTAGGCATAACAGAAATACTTGCACCAAGATCACATAAAGCATTACAATCAAAATCTTTGACTCTCATTTTAATGATGGGCTCCCAACCATCCTCTAGCTTTCTAGGAATAGAAGTTTCAAGTTTTAGTTTCTCTTCTCTAGCTTTTATGAGAGCATTTGTAATATGTTTTGTGAAAGCCAAGTTTACAGCGCTAGCATTGGGACTCTTAGCAAGTTTGTGTAAGAACTTTATAACTTCAGAGATGTGGCAATCATCAAAATCTAAATCATTACAATCTAAAGCAATGGGATTATCATCCCCAAGGTTGGAAAAAATTTCAGCAGTTTTATCACGAGCGGTTTCGAGCGGTTTTAGCAGTTTCGGGTAATTTTGCGCGCTTTGCACTAGGAGTAGAAACATTGCCAACACCAATTATTTTACCATTGATAGTAGGAGGTGCAGCAACATGTGAATCATTAGCATTGCTAGTGGTGGTAATAGTCCAAACTTTAGCTACATTTTTCTCTTTAGCTAGTTTTTCATTTTCTTCTCTATCCCACCTAGCACGCAGTTCAGCCATTAATCTTATATTCTCATTAATTCTAACTTGGATGGCATTTGCTGTAGTAACAATTTTATTTTCAATATCCCTATTAGGCATAACTTTCGATTTCAAAAGATCAACATCGGAGGCAAGACTATCAACCTTAGAAGCGAGAATATCAATTTTATTGAGCTTTTCCTCAACAGATTTGTTAAAGGCGAGTTTGTGTACTAATAAATTCTTTAAGCATAGCTTCAAGTCCAGGGGTGTATTCCTATTATTGTTGTAAGAATTCCCATAAGAATTAGCATAACCGTTACCATTATTATAAGGATATGGCCTATAGTTATTACTAGAATTGTTCCGATAAGCATTGTTGTTGAAATTATTATTTTTAATGAAGTTTACATCAACATGTTTTTCTTGGGCAACCAATGAAGCTAACGGAACATTATTAGGATCAACATTAGTCCTATCATTCGCAAGCATAGACATAATAGCATCAACCTTATCATTCAAGGAAGAGGATTCTTCAACGGAATTTACCTTCTTACCTTGTGGAGCTCTTTCCGTGTGCCATTCGGAAGTAATTAACCATCATATTATCAAGGAGCTTTGTTGCTTCACCAAGAGTGATGGACATAAAGGTACCTCCAGCAGCTGAATCCAATAAATTCCGCGAAGAAAAATTTAGTCCTGCATAGAAGGTTTGGGTGATCATCCAAGTAGTCAGTCCATGGGTTGGGCAATTTTTAACCAAAGATTTCATTCTTTCCCAAGCTTGAGCAACATGTTCATTATCCAATTGTTTAAAACTCATTATGCTACTCCTCAAAGATATAATTTTAGCAGGGGGATAATATCTACCAATAAAAGCATCCTTGCATTTAGTCCAGGAATCAATACTATTCTTAGGCGAGAGATAGCAACCAATCTTTAGCTCTTCCTCTTAATGAGAAAGGAAACAATTTTAATTTTATAATGTCACCATCTACATCTTTATACTTTTGCATTTCACACAATTCAACAAAATTATTGAGATGGGCAGCAGCATCATCGGAACTAACACCGAGAAAATTGCTCAAGCATAACAAGATTCGATAAAGCGAGGTTTAATTTCAAAGAATTCTGCTGTAGTAGCAGGTGGAGCAATAGGTGTGCATAGGAAATCATTATTATTTGTGCTAGTGAAGTCACACAACTTAGTATTTTCAGGGGTAGCCATTTTAGCAGTAGTAAATAAAGCAAACTAAATAAAGTAAATGCAAGTATACTAATTTTTTTTTGTGTTTTTGATATAGCAAACAAGACAGTAAATAAAGTAAAGCTAGCAACTAATTTTTTTGTGTTTTTGATATAAGTGCAGCAAACAAAGTAGTAAATAAAATAAAGCAAGACAAAAACAAAGTAAAGAGATTGAGAAGTGGAGACTCCCCTTGCAGGCGTGTCTTGATCTCCCCGGCAACGGCGCCGTAGAAAATATGCTTGATGGCGTGTATTTCACACGTTCGTTGGGAACCCCAAGAGGAAGGTATGATGCGCACAGCAGACAAGTTTTCCCTCGGAGAAAGAAACCAAGGTTTATCGAACCAGGAGGAGCCAAGAAGCACGTTGAAGGTTGATGGCGGCGGGATGTAGTGCGGCGCAACACCGGAGATTCCGGCGCCAACGTGGAACCTGCACAACACAACCAAAGTACTTTGCCCCAACGAAACGATTGAGGTTGTCAATCTCACCGGCTTGCTGTAACAAAGGATTAACCGTATTGTGTGGAAGATGATTGTTTGCGAGAGAAAACAGTAAAAACAAGTATTGCAGCGATTTGTATTTCGGTATTAAAAGAATGGACCGGGGTCCACAGTTCACTAGAGGTGTCTCTCCCATAAGATAAAAGCATGTTGGGTGAACAAATTACAGTCGGGCAATTGACAAATAGAGAGGGCATAACAATGCACATACATGTCATGATAAGTACAGTGAGATTTAATTGGGCATTACGACAAAGTACATAGACCGCCATCCAACTGCATCTATGCCTAAGTATCGTCCGAACCCCTTCCAGTATTAAGTTGCAAAGCAACAGACAATTGCATTAAGTATGGTGCGTAATGTAATCAATAACTACATCCTCGGACATAGCATCAATGTTTTATCCCTAGTGGCAACAGCACAACACAACCTTAGGGGTTTACATCTACCCCCGGTGTCAATGCAGGCATGAACCCACTATCGAGCATAAATACTCCCTCTTGGAGTTACTAGCATCAACTTGGCCGAGCCTCTACTAATAACGGAGAGCATGCAAGATCATAAACAACACATAGGTAATAACTTGATAATTAACATAACATGGTATTCTCTATCCATCGGATCCCGACAAACACAACATAGAGTATTACGGATAGATGATCTTGATCATGTTAGGCAGCTCACAAGATCCAACAATGAAGCACAATGAGGAGAATACAACCATCTAGCTACTGCTATGGACCCATAGTCCAGGGGTGAACTACTCACTCATCACTCCGGAGGCGACCATGGCGGTAAAGAGTCCTCCGGGAGATGAATCCCCTCTCCGGCGAGGTGCCGGAGGAGATCTCCAGAATCCCCCGAGATGGGATTGGCGGCGGCGGCGTCTCCGGAAGGTTTTCCGTATCGTGGTTTTTCGCCTCGGGGTTTCGCGACGGAGGCTTTAAGTAGGCGGAAGGGCAACGTGGGGGCCACACGGGGCCCCACACCACAGGTCGGCGCGGCCAAGACCTGGGCCGCGCCGCCCTATGGTGGCGGCCCCTCGTGGCCCCACTTCGACTCCTCTTCGGTCTTCCGGAAGCTTCGTGGCAAAATAGGACCCTGGGTTTTGATTTCATCCAATTCCGAGAATATTTTGTTACTAGGATTTCTGAAACCAAAAACAGCAGAAAATAACAACTGGCTCTTCGGCATCTTGTTAATAGGTTAGTTCCAGAAAATGCACGAATATGACATAAAGTGTGCATAAAACATGTAGGTATCATCAATAATATGGCATGGATCATAAGAAATTATCGATACGTTGGAGACGTATCAGCCATAAGTAATGTTGCCAAGTTTCTAATGTCCGAACCAGCGCATATAATTTTTTATCATAAGTAGAATAGTTCAGACTAGGCCCACTCAATTTTTCACTAAAATATGCAACAAGTTTGCCCTCTTGTAATAACACACCTCCCAAACCAATTCCACTAGCATCACATTCAAGCTCAAAAGTCTTATTAAAATCAGGAAGTTGGAGTAATGGAGCATGTGTTAACTTATCTTTCAGAATCATGAAGGCGTCTTGTTGTGCATCGCCCCACACAAAGGGCACATCCTTCTTTGTAAGCTCATTCAGCGGCGCAGCAATGGATCCAAAATCTTTCACAAAGCGCCTATAGAAACCAGCAAGGCCAAGAAAACTCCTCACTTGTGTGACCGTCTTTGGCTGCGGCCAACTCTCAATTGCCTCAATCTTGGCTGGATCAACTTCAATTCCCTGCGCCGTAACAACATAGCCAAGAAACGCAACTCGATTGGTGCAAAAGGTGCACTTCTCAAGATTACCATACAAACGTGCATCACGTAAAGCATTGAAAACAACACGTAAATGATCCAAATGATCCTCCAAGGATTTGCTATAAATCAGAATATCATCAAAGTATACCACCACAAAACATCCAATAAAAGCACGTAAAACTTCGTTCATCAGTCACATGAAAGTACTAGGTGCATTAGTTAAACCAAAAGGCATTACTAACCACTCATATAAACCGAACTTAGTTTTAAACGTTGTTTTCCATTCATCTCCTAATTGCATACGAATCTGGTGGTAACCACTACGCAAATCAACTTTAGAGAACATAATAGAACCACTGAATTCATCAAGCATATCATCTAAACGAGGTATAGGATGACGGTATTGAATGGTAATATTATTAATAGCTCTACAATCAGTACATATGCGTGAAGAACCATCCTTCTTAGGTACCAAGATAATAGGAACAGCACATGGACTAAGAGACTCACGAATGTAACCTTTATCTTGGAGAACCTGAATTTGTCGTTGAATCTCTTTGGTCTCTTCAGGGTTGGTACGATATGGTGCACGGTTGGACAGCGAAGCACTTGGAATCAACTCAATTTGGTGTTCTATCCCACGAATAGGTGGTAGTCCACGGGGAACATCTTGTGGGAACACATCAATGAATTCCTGCAAAAGGTTAGCAACCGCAGGTGGCAAAGAAGGAGGCATATCCTCAAATGAAAACAGAACTTCTTTGCAAATAATAGCATAGCATTGAGTAGTGTTCACATCAAGTTCAGCAATATCAGATTTGCTAGCAAGCAAACAAGGATTTTTCAAACGAATTTCAGTAGCATGGTTTCAATCAGATTTAGTATTAGTCTTGTGTGGCACAAAATCTGCAGCAACAATCTGATTTTCACTCTTATGTTTTTCCTTGTTTTTTACTCTACTAGCTCTAGCAAGATCATCTTTTACTATTTGTTCAGGAGTCATAGGTTTGAGACCAATTTTCTTTCCATCATGCATAAGAGAATACTGATTAGTTCTACCATTATGAACATATTCTCTATCAAATTGCTAAGGTCTACCAAGTAACAAAGAACAAGCTTGCATAGGCACAACATCACAATCAACAAAATCAGAATAAGTACCAATAGTAAAATGCACACGTGTAGTTCTTGTTACCTTGAGCTTACGAGAGCTCTCAAACCATTGAATGTAGTATGGATGTGTGCGCTGCCTTGTAGGGAGAGAAAGCTTCTCCACCATGTCAACGCTAGCCAGATTATTGCAGCTCCCTCCATCAATGATGATCCGTATAGCTCGCTCTTTTACAACGCCTCGTGTTTGGAACAGATTGTGGCGTTGATCATGCTCAGCTTTGCTCAATTACACGCTCAACACACGCTGTGCAACTAAGTTCTTGTACTGATCAGCAGTGTCAGCTTCCATTACCTCCATCTCTCTCTCAGAATCAGAATTGGCACCATCACATGCAGCAATAAGGGCCAATGTATCTTCATCAAAGTCACTTGCAGAATCATATTCGCCATCTTCACGCACCAACATCACACGCTTGGTTCTACATTCCCTCTCTATGTGTCCAAATCCCAAGCATTTGCGACATTGTATGTCGCGCGTCTTCCCCGTGGAGGCCATCGAAGAGGAACTCCGAGGAGGACCAGTAGATGGTGGTGGCGTAGCAGCAGGTGGTGCTCATGATGCATGCGCGGTGTACTTGGAGGTAGTAGGAGCTGGTGCAGTACCACGAGATGGTGGCGCTGATTGTCGCGGAGACCACGACGATGTACGACCTGCAGAAATATTAGCTCTTCTCCATGGTGGTTGACGATCATGCACTTCACGTTCAGCTTTGCAAGCAAGATGAAACAAGCGAGTAATAGTGTTGTACTCCTTATAATCTAAAATATGCCGAATCTCTTTATTCAAACCACCAAAGAAACGTGCAAGCATAGCCTCATTATCCTCTACAATACCACAATGAATCATGCCAGTTTGCAATTCTTGATAATAGTCTTCTACAGAATTTTTTCCTTGTTCTAAGCGAGACAATTTTTTTAGCAAATCACGTTGATAATGTGGAGGAACAAAACGAGTACGCATAGCAAGTTTTAACCCAACCCATGTAGCAAGAATATTTGTTGGATGTGCTCTACAATATTCAGACCACCAAATAGAAGCAAAATCTTTAAACTCACAAGTAGCAGCACTAACACGCAAGTGATCAAGGTATTTTAAACATGCAAAGCGTTGTTCTACCTCCAATTCCCATGTAAGATATGCATCAGGATTATATCTACCCTCAAATGACGGAATATTCAGTTTCACCTTAGCAACATGATCATCATCATTACGTACCGGACGTGGAGGTGAGCGAGCGTTGCGGTTCAGTTTTCGTGGATGACCAGATGCAGGTTGTTCGACTTCCTCGCCATCCAGCACGTTCTCCTCGACCTGCTCGTCCACATCCCCTTCATAGTCTTCGTATCCTTCATCAGAAGGCGTGTCATGTGCGGCTGCTGCAGCAGGAGAGGTACCCGCAGGCACATCCGCACGAAGAACGCGGCGTGCGCGGCGTCGCACGTTGTCGCGCGGTGGCGGCAACCGAGTCAACAGCTCCTAGAACTTGGCGTCGAGCTTGGAGTTGAAAGCTGTCTCGAAGCCATCCAGCTTGTCCAGCGCGTCGGTGAGTTTGGCGTCCACATCACCAATGCGCGCATTGACGTCACGTGCATGCCCGCCCAAAAGGTGGGTGAAGTGAGCATGCAACGCCTCACTAGTCATCTTGGCCGGGTCAACAGCGGCCGGATCAACTGGTCCTGACATGGTTAGTGCACAAAAGCAAAAATGTATATGCCTATAAACTACGAATATGGTGGTTCACGCGCAATTCGTCAAGCAAAATATAAATCTCTTACAAGTTCTTACCAAACAGGAGGAAGGCGATGTAACAACCAGCAAGGATCAGCATCTCCAAAGATTGTCAAAACGATTACCAGGTGTCGACACAGTGCACGTGGAGACAATATGTAGAGCTGTAGGAAGGCTAATATGGTAGCAAAACAGCAATTGTCAAAACAGCAATGCAGTATTAAAAATATGCTCAACGACGGTACTGTGCTGGTCCTAGGTTAGACCGTACTAGAGACGCGAGCCTAGAACACTAACGAGGTCACGACGCGGCACACAAGCAACTAGCAGTGATGAGGTGGCGATGATGTGGCGACGCGAGGTGCGAAAAATCACTATGATGGCAAGTGTCTCAAACTGATCCCCGAGGTCTAAAAACAGTATAGCCTCAGAAAAAAATTGTCGAAATTTCGGAGGTGCTCCGGAAAGCGCGCATGCGCCAAAAAAATGTCGCTATAACGACCAGTGGCGAAAAGTGATCGCCAAAGTGAAAAACCAATGTAGCCAGAAATTTTTTTCGGAGGCGTTTCCAGACTTTTTTTTTTCTCTCCTTCCAATTCTTTACTGGCGGCCGAAACTTATCTCACGGAAATTTTTCTACAGCACAGACGAAATTAGAAGGTAACAGCTAAGTAGGAAAAACAATAAAACCTAATTCTACACGGACTCTGTCGCGGTAGAGAAACAATACGAATCTGTGTCGCGGTAGGAGACAGGGTATATGGCAGATGTATATGACTGTGGCGGAAACGATCTGGTGGGTGTATATGGTGGGTGTATATGGAAGTGGCGGAAGTATATGGTGGGTGTATATGGCAGTGGTGGAAGTATATGGTGGGTGTATATGGCGGTGATCTGCGTATGGTGCGAGCGGCCGGCGGCGGCGTGACTAATATGACCAGAACTCGAAACTCTAAAGGAACTAGACGCTAAGACCAGCAACTCGACACGAAGATGCAGACACAAATTCAACTATGCAAAACTGAAAAGACAATGCAAGGCGTGGCAGGGGGGTTTATGGGACGATATGATCTAAATCCTAACTGTATTTTTGGCTTTTTCGTGATTTATGGGTATGATGGCAGATGCAATCTACTCTAGGAAAACAGTAAAATCTCACCGAGCAACCTGAAATCTGATACCACTTGATAGGGCAAAGGTGACCGATCTTTCGATGAGACGTGGATAGATCGATTTGTTGGTGGAGTTCGTGCTTGACGATCCGACTACACGTGCAAAGCTCGTGCGCCAATGCAATCGCTAGGACAGTCTCCGGGAGTTACTAATCTTGCGGATGCGCGATCAGCCTGACCAGCGAGGGTCTTAATTCCTACCTGAAATCGAGAACAAGAACTAATGATGCAATCAGAATATTGCGGATATAGATGAAAGCTTTATTGAAAGAGGTGGGATTCCGAGTAGTCGGTCTTGTTCTAGGCGTTGGCCTCAAAAAAAGTACACGAGAGTTGCAGCAATTGCTAACTTTTAGTCTAATCAAAATCCGAGTCTAAACGTGATGGCTATGGGGGTATTTAAAGGAGGAAAAGGTGGGGTTTCGACCAGCCATACATATGGTGGCCGAACCAAACTCTAGAAGGCCTTTCCCCCTCAATACGGACTCTAAAAAGTGCCTTACTTAATTCCTGCGAAAATAACATGGGCCTGGCCCAAAACTAAAGGTGACGCAACACCATATTATGCTATGGACGAAATTAAGAAGTGGAAAACTCTATATTTCGTCCATGTCTTCATCTCTTCTTATGGTGGCTTCAAAGTTCTGAAATCTCCACTTGCGGCGTCATCTTCAATCCTCAAATGCTTGCTGGCGTCTCCTTCATGCGTGATCATGCTCCAATGCTTGTCCTTCTCATCCATGCTTGGTCCATCATTCCTAAGAGTAACAAACATATCTGATTTAGGCAGCATCATATTCTCATGTATGTGAGGAATAGTTCCAAGAAACGAAAGTACCTGATAGTTAAGTTGTTTGGCACGATCTCGAGTGATTGGTCCTTATATTTGTGTGGCTGTAAGTACAGCGGTTGTATCAAGAGATGGGATGTTCTCATCATTTTCTTTCGACAAAAACACCGAGTATAACGTACCTTCACAGAAGAACCATCTATCCCACCGTGAAGTTGTGAACTAGTCACCGGAGGTTCAAGATTGATGAAACCACCACAAAACTGTCGCCATTTATGGGAACAGTCTCTTCTCCCAGCTGTGAACAAATGTTCCAACAGTCCTCTCCCTGTGAACAAATACTCTATCTTAGCGAGACATACATGTCGTCAGAGCCAGCTATATTCTGATTCTCGGTGGGCTGGTTCCAAGTCAATGAGGACGTAGCCGGCGAGCTAGCTGATGCCAAAATTGGTTTGAAAATTGGACTTCTGAGAGTCAAATAACCTGAGGCCTTACCACATGCGTACTTGCTCTGCTTCTTCCGGCAGCTTTCCCCTTTTCCGGCTTTCCGCGCGAGCGGCGCACACAAACGAGCGTTGACGGACGGTGCGGCACGACTGCAAATCCTACGGTGCGTGCCGCCTTCGTCCGTGCAAAGCAGACCCCGTCTCCTACGTCACGCGTGACATGCTCCCATCCCTTTCCCGTGCACTAGTGAAAAACAGGGCTATAGACCCGGTCCATTTGGGTCTTTAGTCCCGGTTTCCAAACCGGGACCAATAAGGCGGGACTAAATGGTCTTTATTTGACCCTTTAGTCCCGGTTCAAAGTTGCACCGGGCCTAAAGGCTGCGCCACGTGGGCTGCTGGCGCGCGTCGAGGAAAATACCCTTTAGTCCCGGTTTATAACACGAACCGGGAGTAAAGGTTATTTCGTTATTTTTTTTAATCTATTTGGTTATGTCCAATTATTTTTCGCTCCTCTTTTTTTTTTCTATTTTTTCAGAATTTCTAGTATTTCAGTTATTTAACTAGTTTAGTTTCTAACTACACTTAATCTCTAACTACGCTTAATCAATAGTCAATTTACTTACCCGTGGTCCAACTTCCCGCTCGGTCACCCATCCTCCCACTACTCCAACACTGGCACGCTTAACTTCCAAGTTCCTTTCCTATCTCGCTTCCAAGTGCTACGCGCGCATGTTGTGATACTAGTATCATATCAATCCTATTAACATGTTGGTCGATGTCACACTTATTTATTATTCGAATTATTTTAATAAACAAAACTAATGACGTAATAACATGTTGTGGTAATGGTATTACAATTTTAATGTTTTTAATTTGTATTATAATAGTTTTTTTAATTTATTATTTTTTAATATTTTTTTGCCAAACTTGAAAATTTGAAAATCTAAAAATTGGCTAACTTTATGGTTAAGTAATAGTAATCTTTATGCATGATGTAATTATTATTTTGAAAAATTTAAAAATATAAAATTCCGAATTTCTGGCAAAAACTAAAATCTTCCTGCTTTCATATTTTCATTTGGAATTTTGAGAATCTAAAAATTGGCTAACTGGGTAAACCCGGGTGAATTCGGATGTAACTTTTTCCCACGATGATTTTGATATATTACACGTTTTTTTTCGACGTCGTATGCAAAAGTTAATACGGTTTTACCATTTTTCAAACCTTTTTTGCAAAAAAAATGAAAACTCAAATTTGTTAATTTTCCCTAATAGTAGGTTGCATAACATACAAGAATCTGAAAAAAAATTATTTTTTTGAATTTTCTATCATTTCCTTTTATATTTTACAGTGTTAAAAAAGGCGATCCACGGGGGGGGGGTGTGTGTGTGTGTGTGTGGAGGTGCATGGGGAGGCAAAAAACCCTTTAGTCCCCCTTCGTATTACGAACCGGGACTAAAGGGTAGACCTTTAGTCCCGGTTGGTAATACGAACCGGGACTAAAGACTTTTGCCCCATAGACCACCCTTTAGTCCTGGATTGTATTACCAACCCGGACTAAAGGGTCCAAACGAACTGGGACTAAAGGGTTTTCATGATGAACCGGGACCAATACCCCCATTGGTCCCGGTTTGATTCAAAACGAGGACATTTGCTTGGAACGAAAGGCCTCTTTTCCACTAGTGGTGCTCGCCAAGTTGCATCCCGATCATTCTCCGCCGCTCCTGCTTTCACCGCCACAGTCCCATCGCGTGAGCTTGTGCCAAGTCTAATCCTGTAGACTCCCCCAGCGCCTCGATCAGAGGCTATATAAGCCGCCAGGCACGCCCCTCAACCCTCCCACAAGTCCCAAAACATTTGGAAGCAATATCCTAGCTATCCAGACTAGTACTTAACCAGCAGCAGAAGAAGAATCGAGAGAGGAGCTGAGAGATGGCGTCCATGATGGGAGGAGACTTCGTCGAGGCCTACGTGCTCAGGAACGCCTACAAGGAGAAGATGAGGCGCATGGACGAAGCGGCGGCGCCCGCCGCCGCCGGGGTTGAAGGGAAGAACAGCAAGGAGGGCGGTGGCTCTGCCGGAGAGAAGAAGGCCACGGGTGCGAGCAGCAAGGGAGGGTTCTTTGGGCTCATGAAGAAGAAGGTGCACCCCAAAGCGACCTCTCCTTCTTCTTGATCGTTGTAACTATGCTCTCGTTGTTCGGGATGCCACGAAGAGACCCTGCAAGTATATACTACGTATGTTCCCGGTAGAAGTTTAGGTGCCAGAGAATGGTAGGCCGCAGTTTGCTGGAGCTCAGTCATGGCTGGTTTGCTGGCTGCAGCTTCGTGCTAGGAGTCTGTGCGCGTGTGTCTGTAAGTTTGTTCTTCCGATCAGCTACTCTGGGGTGTATATCAGTCACTGGCTGGCTGTAACGTTGGTTCTTTTGTTCATTGTTGTCTACCTGAGTTGAAGAAAATGAAGTGAAAAAATATCCTTCTTGAATTGAGCTGGTTTCCAATTTTTACTTCTATGTACCATCAAATTTCGGGCTATCCATACAGAATGCAGACATGTCACATGTGGATGCTCTGTTCCCCACTCGTCTGGGCTAAGACTACTCATAGTGGGTAGTAAGGGTGTGTTTGGTAGCCTGTACCACCTCAGAATAACTATCTCCCCTCAGACAAGTTGACCTCATACATGCCCAACTGAGATTTGTTGCTTGTTTGGTAGTATCAGTTGAGAGATGGTGAGTTCAGATGTTTGGCATAGGTTGTATGTGTTGAAACGTGCTGGGTCAAAAAGATTACACAACGGTCCTTGAGCAGAAAAACAAAAAGCAATCAGGTCCTTTCTTCTTCAAGACAACCTAATGGCGAGCGTCCTGGCCCGATGCGGGCCGACCTGGCGGCGCGTCCTGGGCGATGTGCGGTGACCTGGCGGCGCGTCCTGGCGGCGTGCTCGCGGCGCACTGGAGGCGCGTCAAGGAGGCGTCCGGGCGGCGCGTTCTGGCCGGCGCGTCGCGTCCTGGCCGGTGTAGCGTACTGGCGGCGGTTCCCGGCGGTTGGCGGCGTGTCGAGGCGGCGGTGTGGCGACCCTTCGTTCTGCTCCTGCTTGGCCGACGGGAGAGGAGAACGGGAGGGAGGCGGCGGCGTGGCTCCCTGCTCCTGGGAGGCCGACGGGAGAGGATACGGCTTGGGCGCGTGAGGAAGATGGCTGGGGCGGGAGAGGAGGTTGGGGGAAAGTGAGGGAGAGAGAGAGGTGGGGGTGAGGGTCTGGGGGTCCGCCGAGGCGTGCTACAGTGTTCTGCGGGATGTGGTCAGCCTGGGCGAGTTGTGAAGCTCGATCTGAGCTTCCCAACCCGGCCTGGCTGAGAGGCTGTTTTCGTATGAGCTCGGCAGTGCTGAGGTGAACCAACCCGGTCTAACAAACAACATTTTGTTGGTTTGGCTGGGATGAGAGGAGAATATCTGGGTTCGGTCGGGCTACCAAACACACCCTAAGACTATCTACAATGGAACTAGTATCATACATCACATGCATGCAAAAAGCCGATGTAGCAGAGATACCGTATCATAACACGTAGTACTAGAAAATTTGATGTCAAACAAATCTTGTACATATATTTACATTGAGATTTTACAAATCAATTAATATAAGAAGATTATGATACTAGCATATGATACCATACATTGTAGACATAATAACATATAGTAGTATCGTACACATGATACTTCTACATGATACTATGCGTTGTGACTAGTCTAACTAAGATAGAAACATCAACAACATGCAATGCCAACTAAGTATGTTAATGATATGACATGTCATTAATTGATGAAAGAGATAATAGTGGTAACTATCTATGTTTACCATCACATCACACATTCCAAGAAAAAATGACTCTACAAAAAAATAAATGTGGAATTCTATGTTATACACCTATGATACTATCCAGTATAAAGGTACTAACATAGAGTAGTAACATGTGCATGTTACTACCCAATATTACTTCCCACTATGATTAGTCTAAGTGTTTCAGTTCACTTGGCTAAACTGTTCGCTATCCTTTTTTTAAACCTAAATACAGTAGAGACTGTACACGTGTCTCAGCTACAATCTAATATGGCATCAAGCCAGGCTTGCATACCTTCTCTTAGGCTTGGCATTACTTTATGCATAGTCAAAGGCGGAAATACCTTTGCTGGATCTATGTTAGTATTAAAGATAGCATCATTTCTTTGTTCCCAGAGACTGCAGCATCCACCGATCAGAATTTCCATGAAAAAGGCAGGTGAACATCTCTATATCATCCTTAGTCATGCTATGTATGTCAAGATCCATGTTCCATTCGCGTGGTTGATTATCCAAAATAGAGTTTGGACGGCGGATAGGCTCCAAAGGAGGGGATGGCCAAATTGTCGAACGTGCAAGCTTTGCAACCAAGTTCATGAATCCGCCTCCCACTTGCTCTTCAAGTGTCGTTTCACCATTAGAGTTTGGTCAAGTGTGAGAAGTTGGCTAGGGCTACATGATGTTGACCCAAGTGCTTGGCATTCTAGAGGAAATGTCAAAGAATGGTGGACGGAGGAGATCCATGAGCAAAGGCAAGGTAGAAAGGCCATGGCTTCTCTTGCTATGTTGATATCATGGGAAATATGGAAGGAGCGAAATGCACGTGTTTTCCGAAACAAAGCTTCCACCGTGGACATGGTAATAACGAAGATCAAAGACGAGGTTGCTATGTGGAGTATGGCGGGAGCGAAAGCATTGAGTAATGTAATACCGCGAGAGTAGGTGTTAGGTTTTTTAGCTTGGCATTTTGGCCAGTATGGGAATGTAAAACTCTAAAACTTCTTCTTTATCAATGAAAATGGCAAGTCTTTTGCCTTGTTTCAGAAAAAAAAGATCCATGTTCCATTCAAATCCAATTGCCCACACAAGCTTTGGCTGAAGCTGCATCCAAAGAATAGGTGAGGATGTTCTCTTCAGGGCAGGTTTCACAGATCAAAATATCACTTTTTTTTCCCTTTTCATGTGTTTAACTTGCCATGAAGGAGTCATGCAAAAAAAATCATGTCTGAGAATTTTGTAAGACTTCCAAATATCCAAGATAGAATTTTGTAGAACGTTCGTTATCATTGCGTGAAAAGCAACGGCAACTTCATGGCGTTTAAGCTAGCTCGAACAAGGTCGCATAAATTGGGAGTTCAGCAAGTCACTAAATGAGTGCCGCCCTCTTGTTTTTACTGTGGAATCCTAACCTGCTTTCACAAGCGAAAGCAGAAACGACTTGCCTTGCTCACAGTTTGCATCACGCGATATTCAAACCATGATGACAATGACATGAATATTAACAGATACTGCTAGCTGTAGACCTGCAGACTGCAGTAGTTCGTTACCGGCCAGAACTTAAAAATAGAAGATGATGCGATGCTGTATCTTTGTCAGAAATTATCATATCAGCTAAAACAGATACTGCTAGAGTTGCGGGTCAGCAAAACTAGCCCTCAAGCTCTAAGAATACGACGGTTCTAGTGCATCCACACTCCGCTAAACATATATTAGTAAGAGTAATCTCGCACGCATTCTAGCTTCAGCCCATCGTCACGCATGACATTTCCATATTGGCAACTGGTTAATATAATAACACTAGGACATCTGCCTCGTGCCATATGTCAGAAGCAAGGAATTTCTTTCCTTTTCAGCTGACATCATGTTTGGACTTTCCAGCATATCAGACACGACGAAGCATTTGAAGGGCTACGTGTGTCCATTGACTGGCATGCAAGAGCATCCAAGGCCGAAATCCAGATGGATGTAATTTTTGGCCTGAGAAGCGGTGAACTTAGGATGTATGAATTTTTTAATAAATAACGTTGAATTCGGACAAAACAAGGCGAAATTCGTTCAAACATAAGTGAAATTTAAAGATATTTAGCATACCTAGGCGAGTTCGTACATATATAGGCCAAATTCGTATATATATATTTGAATTCGGCCAGATGGAAACATAAACTACTACATGTCGTCGTCGCTCGAGTTCCCGGCATTCGGCACCGCCGGCGGCATCCCTACGCGCGGGGTGGGTGGGGGGAAGTTGCCGGCCTTGATGTGTGCGAGCACACGGGCAAGCATGCGGCCTGGCACCCCACCGCCAGCTGGCGGCCGGCGGCGTTGTTACACGCTGGAGGAGGGGGAGGACCGTCGTACGATGCGAGTTCCCGTTCGTGCCGGATACGGAAGAACTCGTTCCAGGCGTTGTAGTTGTCGGCGCGGTACCGATCCTCCGCGCACTGCTCGTTGGTGAGGGTGACCAGCACAGCGTCGATTGAGGCGTCGAGCTCGTCGCCTCCTACCCGAAGCGGTGGGATCGATACTCCCCCCCGCGCTCAGGCGCCATCCTCCGTGCACGCGGAAGTCCGGCAACGCCGGGTAGCTCGCCATGTGTAGGAGTCTCGTCTCCCACTGGTGTAGGGAACGGCGGCCGAAGCCGTTGTTCGCCGCGCCGTGGCCCGCCATTGCTCGCTGGTGGAGGTGGATTAGGGAGAGAAGACAGGGCTGGGGAGAGGAGGGAGACGGCGGTGGTGAATGCGGCGAGACGCGGTAGGTTCCACGATAAATAGAGGGAGCCGCGCGTGAATCCGAGGCGACGCCCCGTGGAAGCTACGCGTCCGGCGAAGTCTGACCGGCGGCAGGCTTTTGAAGCGCGCGGAAGACGATTGGCCTCTGTCGCCGACAAGTCGAGGCCACCATCCGCGCGGGAAGTTTTCTCGACGTTTCCCGCGCTTTCGTTCCGGAGTCCCCGAGCGCTCCCCGGGGGGCAGGGAATGGCCTGGGCTCGCCGGACGGATCAAAGCCCAAATCCAGACGAAAACGAGGTTCCGGGTTTTCGTCCATCCGAATAAAAAAAGGGTCGCATGCTTGTTCAGATATGACACACTGCACCTATAAGCTGCTGGCAGTACAAGGAGTACTGACAACCGTATCTGCACACCATGTCCGCCAACTTGCTTGACCTTTCCTAAACATCGCATCACACGTTGACATCCGTTAGCGTTAGGTAGTTGCAGCCAAAAGCCAAGTCATGATATGATGTGTGTATCACATGCTTCAGCTGTGGATAGGATGTCCG